>NC_056725.1:1293303277-1293603277 GCF_019279795.1 Protopterus annectens | reverse complement strand
TCAGGAGATCACACTACATGATGCACATTACCCTTTCCAAACACTGATGATGTCAGCACCCTATACATACAGCTGGTGAAGGGACACCTCCCAATAATCCGAATAGCGCACTCTGCTAAAGCGTCTCTCTCAAGTGTCATAACATAGTTAGGTAGGAGTTTGAAACCGCAAATGGCAAGTGTGTGTGTGTTTGGATGTGGGGAGTTTGTGTGTGTGCAAGTCTGTATGAAAGACATGTGCTTTTTTGCAATCAGGAGATCATACTACATGATGCACATTACCCTTTCCAAACACTGATGATGTCAGCACCCTATACATACAGCTGGAGAAGGGACACCTCCCAGTAATCCGAATAGTGCCCTTCGCTAATGTGTCTCTCTCACGTGTCGTGACATAGTTAGGTAGGGGTATGAATCCTGCAAGTGTGTGTGTGTGTGGGGGGGAGGGTAGTAGGGTGTGTGTAATTGCAAGTGTGAGAGAACAGATCCTTTTGGCAAATACTACAATACACCAGATGCTGCATATTCCCCCAGTAAACACAGGGGATGTCACCACACTATCAGCACAGCCAAACAGGGCTAGTTGGCCAGTAATACCAATAGTGCGCTCCGCTACTGGGTCTATTACCATTGTCAGAGTACAGATAGGTATGTTTTGGAAACCCACAACTGCCATGTGTGGTTGTCACACATTATGACCTTGTGTGGGTCTTTCTGCATAACGATGCATGCCATTGCCTAAACCAGCAATGGCAATGCACACATGATGTATGTGTGTGACACATACACATAAATACCTGTGACCTGCAGTAGTTACCATGTCTGACACGTGCCTCGAGTGGATAAATGGTATTCGCAATGCATAACAATATGACTGTGTCTTACTGTGCAGGGGCCGCACGCGGTATGTGTCTATACAGTGTGGGTGTATATGGTAAAATACCTACAGCAGGGGATACACATCTGGTCTGGGCCATATAGTCTACATGTAGTCGATGTACAGGTGCTGCATGTTCCCACCTGTTGTGGGAGTGGTAACATGTTATTCCACTGCATATCAGTGACCACATGCTGGGAACCTTTCAACTAGTGTGTTGTAGCTACAGTAATGCTCACGCACAATGTTTGGCTGGATGCAGTCCAGCCATATAAAGACAGTTCTTGAGACTGTCATATTGCCAGTGTTGTCATGGAGGATAGGTGGGTTTCCTGTGTATGGGAGGGTTGTGTGTGCCAGGCTATGGACCAGAAAGCAGTCAGACACACTGTTAGCTGCACATGAATAGGCCCTGATGCTTTGTGCTGTGCCAACAACCTGGAGGTGTGTGTATCTGTGGTGCCTTGGGATACCACCCCCCTGTCCATGTGTGTTACATGTGTAGCGGACGACAGGCATGGTATGAGGTATAACCTGGCAGTGATGGGTTGCACCTGTGAGCCATGAATCAGGACTCTAGTACTGCACAGACACTGCAGTTCACCGTGCTGAGGACAGTGTCCAGTGCATGCATCTTGCGATGTAGACTGCTGGTGTTGTGTAGCATCACTGTTAGTGTCCTATCCTGTGTGATACCCGTGGAGGTGGCTATGTAATCCATGTCCTGCAGCATAAGGCACTATGTGTGTATCAAGGGGCTTCGCCAATATACATTGGCCCATGGGTGTCACGTGCAAGCTGCCCCTCGGAAATCATTGTGGCTTCCCTAGCATGTAAGCACACGTTGACAGCCAGTGGATACCCTATGAATGACATTGGAGATTGAGCAGAATGTAGACATAGAACACCCTTCCTACATATAGTGGTAGCATACCTGGTGAGGGTATGATGGCAACCAAGATCAGGCTCAAACTGGCCCATGCCACATGCTGAGAGATCCCTTCTATGTTACCTATCTTGTAGTCCAGGGAGGTATGTCTCAGGTCATCCATAGTGGCATGGTCAATGACTGAGTCATATGTGTCCATGCCTCTGACTGACCTGTATGCATGTGTTTTGTGGTGGACCATAGTGCCCCACAGGCATATCACTGTGACCTTCACCATGTACAGCCTGTTGAGCGGGACCCCACTGCAGCGGCCAAGAGAGGTACCTGACACATCTGTAGCAGGTGTGTTGTGTAGCCCTACAGGCTGTGAGTGTGTGGCACACGGGATGTGTGTGCCATGTGTGGCATGTGCTCTGTTCTGACATAACGTATGCCTGTGTGCCAGCTGCGGAGGTGTGTGATGCTCAAGCAGGATGCTATTCTGAGTCTCCAAGTATGCCCCAGTGTGTTCAGATTGCTTTCAGTGCGGGTCTATGTCTGACTGGTATTGTAGTCACTGTAGTATGTCATGCCACCTGACAGGGTATGGCATTACTGGGTTCAGAGTGCTCAGTCCCCAGATTGGCTATGTGGTGGCATCCCACACATGTGTTGTACGTTCCTGGCCAGGGGTGAGGGTTGATTGCATACATGTGGCAGCTGTGACATTGCCACATGACTCATATAAACCACAACTGGACCATAGAGGTGATTCACAGGTTACCTTTGCACATGCTACCATAGTAGTGTGATTGCCATGGTGATCACCAACACATAGGGCCAATGGGGAACAACATACTGAAGGTGTGTATGTGTGGGTGTACTGCTACTGATTCCATAGCACTGGCATATATGACTGCACACGTGGGTAAATGCCAGGTAAAACATGTGCAATGTGTCACAGGCAACGTACATGCGAACAGGACAGACAGTGATGTTCTGTCATGTGTAAACTTGACATACGTATAGTATGCTATGCAGATGTCACTAGGAGTCCACAGAAGCACTGTAACTCTGCATTGCAGGTGGAAGCAGTGTTCCAGGGAACCCCAAGCAAACATGCATGCAAACAAAGCTACAGTAAGCAGGGCTGGAAGTAGTCCATTGTACAACAAAGAAGGGGTAACACTAACAATAGGTAACAGTGCAAATATGTAGGCACTATCAACATGTACCCAGGAATGCACAGCGCAGATGTCCATGGTAGAACTGATATTATGTCATAGTTAATTGTGATTTGGATTACATTGGTACTGCACACATATCAACATGCGCAAACATCCACATTGCATAGTCATTGTGGGCAACTTGCCACCATTACTGTACATGTCCATCATTGCGTATCACTACTTGCATTAGCTTCCCCCCTGTGCTACCCATGTATGTGGCTATCTGTTGATATCCTTACCACCGGTATGCAATAATGTGCAGCTGTTACACTTTGGTATGTACTATGGGTGTAGATAACAATTCAGGACAGTCATACGGTTACTGCATCAGGCATGCTGGGATATACACACAGTCATATCAGCACACTGTACTGTTACCAACATGATACTACTAATACACTTCTATGTAGTCACCCTGTGCATCAGCAACATATTTACCTGTTCCTGCACTGATGTTGGAGATTGCAGGAGGTGGCACAGTTTCATCATATGCACAGGGTGTAAATTAGGTATGCCTGAGTCTGCCACTGATACCACCAATTGACATGTGTGTGTATGTGTGTTGGTGAGGGACAGAAGTACAGGGTGGGGCACTGTTGGTGCAGTGTGTGCATGTATTTGGTAGCCCTAGGTGTTAACATTTCGCATGTGTGTATGCACACACACAGTTCCACCTCCTGGCTGCCATGTACAGGAGTTTGTGGACAGCCACAGACTGCACCTGGCAGGTCATACAGATCAGTGTCTGTGGGCACGGACACAGTACCTGTGCCTGGCAGGGGTGCTACGGACCGTACCCGTACTAAGCCAGACTGGGTACTGTCATCAGAAGCCGGAGTGTGTTGACTGGACACAGGTCCCTGTTGGGACTGTCCAGAGCCACGTGCACGTGGTCTCCTGGGGCGTTCCGATGACAGCACAGACCCAGCATTGCTGCTGGCACTATGGGGGTGTCCGCGGGCCTGTTGTCATCCGCGCCGACTGCCAGCTGCTGCTGTTGCTGACATACGGCCACGTCGACGCCGCAACTGCCCACCATTGCCCAGGCTCATGGACATGTGGTTGTGGAACTGCTGTAATATGTTCCCACAACGTCTGTCTATGATATCGGTGAAATTATGGATAGCATCCGCGATGTCACGCATACTGTCAGTCATGGCTGTGCGACATGCTCTCAGCTCCCTCAGACCCTGTCTGGTGTACCTTTCCATACGCGACTGTGCCTGCATGACAGCCTGAAACATAGCTGAGGTTGACAGACCTCTTTGGGCACGTCTGCCAGAGGCAGTACGCCCACGGATGCTCCCACGAGAACCCTTGGGCAACTGTCTGTGTGGTACCATCGCAGGACCCTGCACATAGCTGCTGTGTGGGGAAGCATGTGCCACAGATACCACATTACCCTGGTCAATGCCCACTGTATCCTGTCCATCACCTAGGGACAATGGTGACATAGGATGTACTGGCAGGATGACTGTGCGCAATGATGGGGTTGACAGCTGTGTACTGTCAATTGGCTGACCAATGGCGGATCCTGACACACCTTCCTGTGCCATTACACAGATATCATCATTATCAGTACCTGTGGCACCAGATTCAGGTTCCCTGCTGCAGGACACCAGAGCAGCACCAGAACCTGTGGGAGGAAGACAGGAAACACAGTTTACAGTGTCCACACAATGTTACCAGTGATGCACTTATGCACACATGCACACATGCACACGTGGACACATGCACACATGCACACATGGACACAGGCACACATGCACACATGCACACGTGCACACATGCACACATGCACACTTGCACACATGCACACATGCACATGTGTACACGTGCACATGTGGACACGTACACATGCACACATGCACACGTGGACACATGCATACATGCACACGTGGACACAGGCATGCATGCACACATGCACGCATGCACACGTGGACACAGGCACACATGCACACGTGGACACAGGCACACATGCACACATGCACACCCCGCAGTATACACACAGAACACTACTGAGTTACACTAGTGTTACTAGCACTATCAGGACTACTAAAGGTATTGTTAAAACACACTCACCAGCATGGATGGCCTGCCTTGCTGTAGCACCAGAGGGACCTGCAGAAATGAGGAGATTAATGTCAGTGGGCACAACTGTGCCATTGATACTGCATATGATACAGTGCAGTAGTACACCAGTTGCCTTTCACACGTCAGCTGCTGATATTGCCAATATCACACCTGCACAATTACATACTATGTTGACAGCTACATACCATGGACACACCTTACACATGCATAAACTAACAGTGTACAGAACAGTCAAGTGTACATATGGCATATTACCTGCACGCTCCATGTCATGCTGCTGTGTGGATCCAGCCTCCATTATGATGCAGGTGTATTGTTGTTGCTGTTCCGGGGCTGGAGCCACAACACTTAGGAGTAGCCCCTCCAGTCTGGTGAGGGGGGGGATGTGTGGCCACCCCACCTCCTGTGGCAACCTCTTGCCTGTGGATATCCGGTGCACGCTGATGGACATTTCTGATTAAATCACTGCAGTGATGTCATACCTGCTCATATGTCCTATTATGCGTGTCAGTGTCATTTACCCTACGGACAAGGTCTTGCCACAGTGCAGCCCTCTCCTGCTGATTCTGGCTGGTGCGGGAAAACAGTATGTCATAATCCCGCACCAGGCTCTGGTGTATCTCCTCATCTTCTGCTGCAGAGTAGGCGGGATTACGCTGATGCGCCATGTCCCTGGAAGAGAACACAAACAGGATATCAGCAGACTATGTCAGCAATATGTGGCACACATACTATACATGATACTCAACTGTAGTGATATTCTACTACTCCCATATGTAGCATGTGTGTGTCTCTTGGTGGATACACAAGTACATGGCCAGATATCAGTGCTCAGCCAACACCTGTGCAACAATACCTGCCACATTCCATACAGCATAGTAGCATGCCCAATCAGTCAGCACACTGCGACAGGTCCAATGCACAACCTCACTCTGGGGGTTCATACCAAGGTACTGTATGTGGAACGCCATCCACTAGTGTGATCTGGACACAAGTTACTCGGACTGGATATACATATCCCACCACCACCACCACCAGCACAATAGACTACTTTGATATGTATGTGATTAGACAGTTATTCACTTGTTAGGACTGAGATGGTATCCATGCAGCCCACTGGGCCAGTGGAAGCCACAACCCACACTGCTGACCCCTTTGCGAATGCTTCCCATGGACATCCCAAAGATTGCATGGGACATGCACACACATTTCTAACCCAGACCCTATGCACAAAGGTTAGGCATCCTGTCCAGTGGACCCCAACCAAACGCAGATTGTATAACAATAAAAGGAGGCTACTGCAGGACAGAGCAGATTCACATTAAGGGAAGGCATCTGTGGTCAGCACTGGTAATAAGCTATGGTCTCTCATAACAACATCCACGGCCTACTCTGGGAGGGAAATGGCCACAAACACTATAGATAACCACTAGGCCTTCTTCAGTTATGTTACACATATGGACCAAACGCCTCAGATATGCTCTGAGTTAATACACACCTACTTAACATTCAACGAACACACAGATATTGGCAACATTCTTGCAGACAGGTTCGGTGCACATATCCCCCCTCCTTCTCCCCCACAAGTAGAAATACTTATCACAGCTGAACGTAACTTCCCTATCATCTCACATGTCCAGGTGAGGGCTGCCCTCAGCAAAGCAGAACACACAGCATCAATGTGACCTGATGGTATCCCTGGATGTGTGCTACGTGAACTCCAAGAGGACATACAACCGCATATAACACTGATATTTAACCTTAGCCGTACTACAGGATATGTACCTGAACACTGGCATACAGCAACAGTGGTCCCACTCCACTAAGGAGGCACCTCTACTGACCCTTGGAACTACCGCACCATAAGCTTAACCAGCCTGGTCTGCAAAGCTATGGAATGATTCAGTATGGGACGCATATACAGCGATATTGGGTACCTGCAGACACTTGTTCCCGGCCAGTTTGCCTTTGTGATGGGCTGATCCTGCCTTTTGAACCTGGTTGACCTTTCAAAACAGTCACTACAGCCATTGATGAGGGCAACGCAATCCATACAGCCTACCTGGACTTGCCTAAGGCCTTCAATACAGTACTCCACTCAGGCATTATAGACAAGCTCATTAGCTTACATGTTACTACATATGACACATGATGGGTTGCACACTGGTTGACATACAGAATCCATAATATCGATATTGTAGGAGCCATGTCAGACTCAATGCCACTCACATGTGGTATCCCACAGGCCTCTGTCCTAGGACCCCTCTTGTTTGGCATTTATTTCTCAGATGTAAAAGCAAACATGTGCGGGTTGTGGATGACAAAGTTCCCAGATGACTGCTAACTAAGCGCCATAGTCATTACACCAGCTGACACACACATCCTACAGACAGGCCTCACTGCAACGGAAAACTGCTGCCAGGATCATGGCCTAACACTGAATGACATGTCATGTATAGTCATCCCCTTTTGGTGGAACTACTTGCACACAACATATCACATGGACATATCTATAGATACAGACCTATGACACATATGGAGGGTTCACATTATGCAGACTATTAACCTGTTACTTTACATTACCTGTGTTTGTCGCAGCTGGTTGCGTTACCGCTACTACTGCTTCCTGCTGCTGCTGGCACGGCTTGCTACTGTCACTGCTGACAGCTTAGACTCAGTGTGTGTACCGTGTGTTGTTGTTTGTGTTGTTTTTTTCTCTCTCTCTCTCTCTCTCTCTCTCTGTCTCTGTCTTTCTCTCTCTCTCTCTGTCTCTGTCTGCCTCCAGACAGTGTGATGAACGTATTGCATGTGTGGAGTGTGAGTACAGGATGCGTTTGTAGGTATCTGCATAAGTCCATGTGATGGCCTCTGCACCAATTGTAAGCTAGCATTTGCTAACTGCATGCAGCCAGTTGTGTACTGATTGCAGTTCTCACTGTGATTTCAGGACAGTGCTATAAAAGGGTATGTGAGATAGGCGTTGCCCTTTCAGATTGTAAGGGCGGGACCATGCTGGTATGCTGTGGACACTGTTCTGTGAGTGTAAAGGTTAGTATCTCCTCATGATTCAGGCTGTGTTGTAGATTCACATTTCTCCATTCCTCTCTCCTGTTTCCTGTAGTAAGTGTGTATGCACACTGACACCTACAACTATATATATATATATATATATATATATATATATATATATATATATATATATGTAAATATACATACATTTATATATGTACATTAACTGACATTATTACCTACTAGCTACCAACTAGCATGGCTGTTTCTGTTCACACACTACTATTATGGAAATGCACTAGTTTTGACAGTAAGTATAAATGACATGCTTTGTGTACTACACATCCTATATTCCCTTTACATTCATTCCTACTATTACATGATATATTTATTTTAGCACAATGTTCTTGGATAAGAGTCATGGCTTAGTGGTAGGTCATGCAGACTACTGTTCCCAAGGTCCTGGGTTCGGGACTGAGAGTGGGATTTAATTTTGCTTTTGAACTGACTACAGGACCTGTCAATCAGAGAGACTAAGGCACTTTTAAGCAGTTGTAACTGGGTTAGCGCTGGTTTGCACGGAGCTCCCGTATGTGCACTGGCGTTCAGCTCCACGCACGCCTGCTTACAACCGCTTAACAGTGCTTACTCTGGCACACACCCGCGCTATTTTCTTTGAAAGAAATGAAAATGGGGAGACAGGAAAGTGGTGAAAAAGGGGTCACAAAGAGGGTAAGACAGTAGGGAAACAAGCTTGGGATTTGCAGGAGGGATGTAGGTAAGGCCCATAGCTGCCCATTTCTTCATCAGCAACAGCTGTGCATATGTATGTAATTTGGTGTGACATTTGAAACTTTCCACCCCTGAGAGAGGTGTCAGGACAACAATAATACTTGTTGTACAGCCAATTGTAATTGATAGTTTCCATGTCCAGCAGACATGTGTGCGGAATTGGCAGCTATGTATAGGGCGTAATTTTTTTGTGGGTACAGAGTGCCCTTTTTTTTTTTTTTTTCAGGTGAGAGTGGTATGTCAGGTGAAGGAAGTTGGTATAGCTGGGGAGGTAGGTTGGGTAGGTCAACAGACAAGACAAACAAGACGCATACAGGGGAGGTGTATGACACGTGTGGGGGGGTTACACAATTGACGGGGACGGATGTTTGGATATCCAGAGCCCATGAGCCCACAGATGGCAACAGAGGAACTGATATCCCCACCCATGGGCAGTTTTCACTGTTCCTTCACTGCCCAGGATGGGGCTGTACTGGGGGCTGTGTAGGCTGGGCAACAGGCATGCCCATAAGTTGTGCAACCTGTGCCTCAAGCTGGTGTAGGGGCCCAAGAACAGAGTCCCGGATCTCCTTACGCACCACAGTCCGGAAGCTACGGAGGGTGAGTGGTGGTTCTCCTCTGGCCACACTTGCAGAGGGGGAACGAGCCCCATCCCCTGCAGCGCTTCCACCCGCAGGTGGCACAGGGCCACCGGAGGAGGGTCCAGACTGGGCACTAGTGCCAGGTGCACTCGCCAGCTGAGGTGGGAGAGGTGGGTCCGCTGGAACCCGCCTTCCCTGTCATCCTATGTTTTGCATTATGTCATGACAGTTTGGGTTAGTAACATACAATACCATTCGCAATTAGTTGTAACAACATGCATTAGTATTCCCATTAACCAAACACCCAGATATTCACACCATTGAACAGCGAGCATAACACATGCATAATTTGAACAGCAATACACAGTCGAACAACATGCAGGGTTGATTGATGGCAACAGGCCATCAGGTTTGGATGTATGAACAGGGCAGATGCATCAACGGACATGCAAATATTTATGACCCAACAGGACAAATGTCCAGGGGTGTTAATTGTGATTGCACATACCATTTTCACGTGGAATGGGTTATATGTGGTTATAGGGTGGGGTGAAGAAAATAATATTAACACCTTCGAATACCAATACATATGCTGTACATTTCTAATAGCTGCACATATATATACACTACTGTTCTAACTACAGTTTCCTACATGATAACTACTTCAATTTGGTGATAGGACTGTTACTGCTACATCAATATACATTTTATTGTTCTTCATACACATTCATATCTGGCTTTGTTCAGCTTCATCATCCTGCTACATTTGATGTTTGGTATGTCAGACAATCATACTATCTGCATATTGAAGACTGAGAGCAACATATCCAGATTTTGGGATACACATTCCAGCTGCAGCAACACTTTGAACAGATTTTGCTGTTTGGTTCTGCTTCTCACATTCATTTCATTCTCTACTGACTGCAGTATACTTTAATCAGGGGTTATTACTACTTTATTGGTGGATTCATAACTCTTTCTCACACTCTCTCACTTGTTTTCATTTTACTATTCAGGATGGTACTTACTTCTAGGCTTTATTGACATGTTTTACCTGTAGTTATTACAATCCTTTCCAGCAGTCTCACTTCTGTCATGTTTCAGTATTTCAACAGGGGTGTATTTCACACATGTGATTTGCTCATCTTCTGCAGCTGTACTTTTCAGCCTGCTGCAGGTTGTGTACTATTATATTACAGGTGGGGCACCTTTATTTCAGACTTTATTTCAGACATTTTCATTTTTCTGTTTGGATTACAGACTGCAGCACACTTTTGTAATCAAGCAATACTTGCAAACACTTACACTGTTACTTGCACATTTTATTACTTAGTGACTACACTGCACTCTTTTGCTAACTGTCATACTTTTATATTTCTTTACAGTTACTGGGAGAGGATTACTGACCTGCCTGGTGGCGCAACCGCACCAGCCTATTGCCATAGGCTCTGCGGTTCACAGAACGGACACCTGCAGCTGTAATATAAATTAAGTAATATTGGAATACACATCTCCATAATATCAGCTAGTTTAATTTCTTACATACATAATTAAATGTAACTTACTCAGTAGTGGGGCGTTGGGCATTTGCCGGGCCTCCTGGATCCAAAGGTTTAATTGGTCTTGCTTGCGTCTCTTCAGGTCCGCATGGTGGTGACGGACCTGTGGCTAACTGTGGCTAAGCTACGGGCACGCCCGTGCAAACGAGCGCACTCACGGGCAAACATCTTTACGATTTAAAAAGAATATATAACATGTTCATTTATATATTTTATGTTCATAGTATGTGGGGGCATGTGTTGTGTTGTGTTTATTCACATTTCCATGGCCTCTGTCGTGGGTGTTTACTTTGGGCAATTTTACTCTTCTGGGGGCGTGTCCGCTTGCAGGGCTTGGCCTACAGACACGCCCCCTACTGTCTTCCACGGACCGTGTTAGCCTTAGGTGTGATTCAGCTTGCCCTCATGCATATGCATGACATGCTGACGTCACACCGTTTAACTGCAGCCTCTGTGTAAGCCATGTATCTCTTACACGGAGGCTTTGTGAATCCTGCCCTTTGTTTTCATTGTTTAAAATTAATTTTTGCTGAAAAGGAATTGAAAAGTCATTCCCTATAAATTCACTTAGTAATAACAAGACAGAAATAATTAACAAGAAAAGTAAAGAGAACTAATACTGTTTATGTTTCCTTTTGTAATTCTTTTTGCATATTCATAGGTTTGTATGTTCATAAGGACCAGTCATTTGGTCTTCAGACCATTACAAGTCTAGCCAATAAACCACATTCAAACTTCCCTCCAGCCTCAAGGAGGAAAACAGAAGCTGCACATCCATTTTCTAGGTTTACCTTGAATATGACAAGGGACTGCAGTGGTGGTGCTGCGGTAGCATTGTCGCCTCACCGTAAGATGTTGTCCTGTTCAATTCTCAGCTAAAAGCGTCTTCTGTGTGGAGACATGCGTGAATGGGCGTTCCTTCGTTGAAGGTTGTGCATCAGAGCTGGCAACTTGGCATGTAAAAATCTACTGCGAATCATTAGCGGACTGGAGTTCCACTGTGGCGACCCCTAACCGGGAAAAGCTGAAAGACACATCAACCTTGTATATGACAAGGGTGCTGCTCTGCTTGAAATGTAGCAGACATTTGATCCAGAAGGGGGGGGGGCATGCGGGGATACAAATCTATTATTCCAACATATCTTATTTAACTGTTAATGCATGTTTGGCTCCTTTAATTTGGTATTCGAGGAAACATTCACTCTGTGATAGAATACGAGGTCTAAGGGGAGTTTATAAGAAACTGAGTGCAGAGAGGGAGAAGGCTGTCAGTCTGTCCACATAACTAAGGGCTGTGATGTTTCTAATCTTTTTAGTTAGTAATGCTTCTCAAGTTGAGTAATATGTTTAGACAAATACATGCAATGGGCATTATATTCAGTAATGGATTTGATGAGAAATGAGTAAAGGAGAATTCAGATTTCTTTGCATTTAGAGATGTCTTTGGATGTTAGAAGAGCCAGACAGACATCTTTCAAAACTATTGCAGAAACATGTTGGTCAAAAGATAAGGACTTGTCAACCAGCAAGACTGTGTAGAGTCCTTACAACAGTGACTGCTTGGAAAGGTATGCCACCTATAGGGTATGATGTATAAATGTTACAGTTTTCACATTTAATTTGAGACTCTTGTCCTTGCACTAGTTAGCAACATAGTTTAACCCATGTTGGATTCACTTTTGAGTCACTGACAGGTTGAATAACAACAGTCAATTTATAGTCATATGCAAACGTAGCTAACAATTGACCAGGAATGTTGACCTGAAAGTCTGAGAAATAAATGCCAAATAGTAGAGGGCATAACTTTGCTTCACCCCTGGTAAATTTTTGCTTTCAGAACTACCACCAAATCTTACCACCTCAGTGCTGTGAGACAACCAGTTAATTATTCAGCTCACAACATATGGATTTATATTCAGTTACATTTCTGTCAATAATGTCTGCATGGGGAATAGTGCAAAGGCACTGGCCAAGTCCAGTTATGCTCTGTGTACTTCACAATAATGATCCTTCTGCCATTGTGACTTTTTCAAAGAAATTAATGAGGCTAATGAGGAAGGACCTAGCTTTAAAAAGTCAAGAGTGACGAGTCTGTTCAGGGTTTAGAGATTTTAGTGTCCACATTAATGAGCTCTGAGATAATACACTTCATAACTATGCATATGAGGCTAGTGAGACTAATAGATCTGTAGTTACTCAGATCTGTGATTGGCCATCCTTGTGTAACAGCATTGAAATGTCTATTTCTCAAACATCAGGAATATAACCAGTGGAGGGGCTAAGATTAAAATGTTTATGTAGAGGTTCAGACAGGTCATATTTGATACTGACAGTCAATCAAACTGGTATGTTACCATTGCTCATGTCTGAAGTGTTTTAGCTTTTTGAGAGCTGAAAGGACTCGCACCCTAGTAATAATGGGTATGGCTACAACTGTTGAATCTGTAGAATAGCTTTAATTGTGGGCGGAATAACATTTGCACCAAATTTGTCAGCTATGATATTAGTTATATCCTTTGAGTCAGAGTGGGCAATATTATTGTGGACTAACTCCAAACATTGTTGGGTGTTCTGCCATAGTTAAAAAAGATTTGTAATTATTTTGTAGGCTCAGTGGCTGTTGTATGATCATATTAAGATTTATGATTACTAGTTGTTCCCTTAAGCTCCTTAATAGTTTGGTTTAGTATGTTCTTAATGTAAGTAGAATACCTCTTACAGATACTACGTAAACTCTTTTCTTATAATAATTTATTTATGTATTCCACCATAGGTGATTTTAAATTTACCACCATATTTGATGTGGATGGGGACTGCTATACCAATGCAACTATTTAAGAGGGATAGAAGTCAATGGGACAGACAGTGGTTTTCACAGAGAGGTTTCATCAAGGAAGGATTACAGCAGAATTTATTTAGGTTTTCAAATAATCAAAGAAGACTTGCTTTCAAGAAGTCCTTTGCACAGTTTTTGCAGGGGAAGTGCCATCAGTTTTAAAAGAAAAGATCATTGATTTGTAGTCTGATTTAATGAGGGAAGATGATACATACAACAGCATTCAAGAAGTAATGATGTTTGTGAAGAAACGATCATAAGATCATAGGAAATTACTAGGCTATTGACATGGAGGTAATTTTAAGCCTAGACATTTCATCCCAATGTAATACCATAGAAATGCTAGTCAATACCCAAGATTACATTTAGTGATGACTGCCCATGTCCAGGAGCGTTTTGGGCTCTATCACTCGTAAGAATTTATGGTGCCCCATCCACTTGTCCATGTTCCACATGAACAGTGTCATAGAGGTACTCTGCTTCACATGAATTGTTATCCTGTTCCAAAGATGCAGCAATTGCTGGTAGATAAATCTGTCCCTCCAGCATATCCTATTTAAGTTGCAGGCCATATTTAGGTCCCTGAAAAGGGTAGCCCTAGCCCTGTTTTATTTATGGATATGCAGCAAGTTCATTAGATTTGGGTCTTGGTTTGCTTTGTAGGCCATGCATAAGTCTCCCCTACGAAGTCTATATGATATGGAGTATAGTGACAGGGACTTTAGTTGGTCTGTGTAAGGCACATGCTGAAGCCCTTTGATCTTCTTTGTTGAAACCTCTGAGATTTCTCTAATTGCTGCAGGTGCTTAGTAAGGTACATGCCAAATGGGGTGTTATACTCAATTATGGGCTGGATAAGTGCCGAGTGTAAGGGGGTTATAACTTCTTTTGCTCTCAAGGCGATGCCTTTACTAATCAAGTGTACTATGTAGAAAGTTTCCTTACTACAGTAGACTCATGGTGGTTAAAGTAAAGGCCGCAGTCAACTTGTGATCCCAGGTCCCTTACCACTTCATGGGTACTTAATTTATTGGTCTTGATTGATAGTGTGAGTGGACATTGTTTGTGCCAAAGGGAATGATGACACATTTCTTTGCATTCAGTTTGAGACCGTGACTAATACAACAGTTATTGGTCTTTGTGAACCCCTCCTGGAGTATATTGACATCATCTAGGGAATCAATGATTGCACCTAGTTTGCAGTCATCTGCAAACTTGGTCAACCACAACCCCTTAGTTTTGACCTGAACTTCTAAGAAGTATATACCAAACAGCAGGGGGCCAAAACTGATCCTTATGGCACTCCGCTGGGAACAGGTCTGCTGGTTGATGTTGAGTCATCCACTTTGATAGCGTGTGTCTGGTTTGTGAGCCAATTGGAAACCCATCTTATAATGAAGGAGTTTACATTCAGTTTGCTAAGTTTGTTGGTAATGCTTGAATGTGGGATTGTGTCAAAAGCCTTTGCCAGGTGAAGGTATGCTGTGTGCCAGATTTGCCCTCATCAATGACCTTGGTCATATTTTCAAAGAAATTTGACAGATATAACAGGCAGGATCTGCCCTTCACAAAGCCAAATTGGGTAGGATCCAGGGTTTGGAGGTCACCTATGTCTTCATTTATGAGGTCCTTAATGATACGTTCCATGGCCTTACAGATGAGACTGGTCAGACTTATGCGTCTGTAATTCCCCAGATCTGTCGCTAGGGCACTTTTTGGAAGGGAATAACTATTGCTGTTCTTCATTCTGCAGGAACAAAGCTCATGGTTAGGCTATGATTGAAAAGAGTACTTAGTGATGATGATAATTCATATTTTAACCTGTTTTGAAGACAGCCTGGGATGTTGTCTGGTCCCAGAGAGGCTGTGTTTTTTTACCTGGACAAGGCTTTGAGGACCTACTCTTCAGATATGTAGGGTGGGGGTGGGAGTTTGTGGGAAGATTTTTTGTAAGTTAGGAGGGTATGAGGGAGTGAAATTTTCACCAAACCTATCCACTAGCAGGTTTCCTATCTCTGTAGGGTCAATGTTTGCATTACTGCTGGTCACTAGTTCTGCACATGCTTGGACCTACCCTTAAGGTTACATATGTAGCTCTAAAAGGCCTTATGGTTATCCTTGGCTGTACTTGCTAAGTTTCTCTCAAAGGAGCCCTTACAAGATTTGACAAGTCTTATTTGCCTGTTGAGGCTGAGGAGGATGCTTTTCCATTGTTGGGGCCTTGCCTTTGTTTTCTTGGATAGCAACTTTTGCATTTATTGTAACGTTTTTGATGCTGAATGTCCACTATGGCAGCATATTTTACTTTGGGCTCTGGCTTTGATTCTTTCTGGTACATTTGAATTTATACACCTATGTAAGTGATTGTACAGGGCTTTAGTGTAAGCTTTGGCATAGTTACCAGTTCCAGCGTGGGGGTGGGGCTTGGAATGCATTTATACCTTCACCTAGAAGGGAATAATTACCTTGGTGAAGTTTTTTAGTCTGATTTCATCCTCTGTGAGTTCTGGTGTTTGTGCCAGCTTAAAGGTGACTGATTTGTGGTCAGTTTTAATGAATGAGTTTCCAACAGTTGCAGCAGTACATCTGTTTGACATGTTGGTGAGGACCAGATCCAGAATGTTTGTTCCCCTTGTTGGGTATGGACAATTTGTTTCAAGGCATTTGAATTAAAGTCAAGGATCTTTTGTGCTAGCGAGTTAGGGCTAGCGTAGGTTTTCCAGTTGGTGGGATAATTGAAATCCCCTATACCAATGTGTGTTTGGTAAAATTTGGATTGTCTCCAGTTTGGTCAAGTAGGCTTCATGGGCATCATAATCTATGGAGGGGAATCTATATCTGACTATGACTTACCCACCATAACCTGGACCTGGAGTAACTCCATTAAGTTGTCCAGTCTAACTAGACGGGAGCTGAATTTCTCTAATATCGATTGAAACACCACCTCCTTTGGTACTCACATGTTCATTTTGTGGTCTAAAGGTGTGAAAGGAATTGTAGCCTTGCAGGACTGGGGTACTCTGTTAGGCCTTGAGCCAGATTTCTGTGACTGCACAGATATCTACATCTTCTAGTGATAGAAGTGCTTCCAGGGAGTGCAGTTTTTGATTTAAGCTCTTAGCATTTAGCAACAAAACCCTTATTTTCTTCTGATTGGTTAATTTCACATTGGCAATGTTGTTTTTGAGACCTTGCCTTAAAAAGGCACTGTGGGAGAAGCAAGAGCCTTTGCCACCAGCCGAAAGCCTAGAGGTGCCAGGTGCAAACCGTCTTTAGCAAAGCAGCAAGGTTTGTTGACTGTGGCTTCCCAGGGTGACAGGAACTGGATTCCCTTTATTTATGTATCTATGTATTTATTTATTTGACATTTGTTGACCAGAATAGTCTGACTGAGCTACTGTCCTTTTTCAGCGGAGGCCCTGGCAGAAAAGCTCCACATTACAAAATCAAAAATGAGAGAAGAAAAACAATCTAATTATACAAACAAAAGTACAATGTCATACAACAAATATAAACATAGCAATATAACAGATATATTCATATCAGAGTGAAATAGGATTTTACAATGACTATTAAGAAAAACAATTAGGGAGTAAAAGTTATGTAAACATTAGCAGAACAAGTATAGATGCTTTAGTAACTAAGAACAATATAATAGCAAGTATTAGATAGTAGAAATGTTTGTATAATCAACAGTTTACAACTCAGCCAATTAAAGGCAGTTAGAATTATGGTTATCAGAAATGTGGAAATTTAATGTTTGTGCCAAGGTAGGGTTACAAGTGCAGAGAAGTACCGAAGGATAGATAGAAACAGGAGAGTATGATGTTATAGGATGAGTTAAATGAATGAAGAATTATTAGTTGAGGGGATGAGGTGGAGCTTAGAGAGGTAAAGAAAGAAAGGTAGAGGGGTGTGGGGGAACAGGGAGGGAATTCAAGTAGGATGATTACAGATTATTGAAATCAATAATTTTTTGTTTATGCTGTGGCATAATTTTAGGTGAGGGTAGTATGCTGCTCAAGGCTAGGACCATATCTGCCTGGGACACATACTCAGAGAGCTTAACCATGTCTCTCTTCATATATCCAGTGAGGTATTATCTCAGGTCATTCACATCAACCTGAACTATGATAGAATCATAACAGTACTTGTTGCTGAGACACCTGAGTGCATGCATGATCTGATGAATCCTGGCACCGGACAGGCAGCTGATTCTGACTTTCTCCTTGTCCATCTTGGTGAGTGGGACATCCGTGTGTCTCACTATTGAGTTTCCAATGACAAGAACATTTTGTTTTTGAATATACTGGCTTGGTGGGTGAGACACTGGTGTTGCTATGTGTCATAGGTCCTGTGGGGACTGTTAGTTGTAACAGTCTTATGTTTTGAAGGTCTTTGGTGTTTCAGTAAGTTTTTTGAGAGAATCTCTGCATATGTGGATTTATGTGTTTGATGTGTACTATGTATATGAGTAGTGGTATGTGTATGATTAGTGGTACTATGAGCATATGTATTGGTGGGTGAGTTGACAACCTTCTCCGTGTTACTGTTTTGGGTGAGTGAGAGCAGGGATTCTAAATTCTTGGTGTAAATACCTCTCTCGCACTCTGTACTGGAGTGTGTTATTAGTACAGGGTTGTCTGTGTACATGAGACAATTGCTACACTGCCTCAAGAGACCCAAGTCAACAAAGTTGGCAGGAAAAACAAGTATAGTCCAACTGTCCATAATGCTAGGTTGAAGACTGTTGTCACTAGGGGTGGCTATTCAGAATCGATCATGGAAAAGCTCAGTGGATGAATTTGTTGAATTTAACTGTCCGGCTTTGCCACACAACTGAGTGGCAGTGCACGGTGCTGTGCAAAGTGCAAACAAGCAGAAATCTGCTCAAATGCAAGGCCTAAATACTAGAAGCAAAATACTCAAAGTCATTTTAAAAAGATTCAAAAGAACCAATAAGGATGCTTATTCCAAGCCCTAGACCAGACAGGTCCTAATCAACTCAATTCAATCACAAAAGTGCAGATAGGCCCCTTCCAGTCCAAGACGGCCTGGAAAACATGGTCAGAACAAACAAACCACCACAAGCAGTTACAGAAGCAGCAAGCCTGTATCTGGACTATGTTACAGCCACTAACTACCCTAGGTTTAGAAGTAAACACTAGAGAATGTTTAAAACAGCAGAAAAATAGCAGTGAGACACAAAAAGGTATTTGGGCCCCATTAGTTTTTTTGTACAAAAGAGTTACCATTTAGAATGTCAAGGCATTACTGGGGATGCCATCTATTGGGTTTAATTTCCCCAAGTCTTTTAGGTTGCTAATACCATGACAGGAATGGTCCTAATTCTTATGTCAAAGTATGATTAAAGTTCATGAAATTAGTATTGTTTCAATCTTTGATGTTAGATGTTAGCCAAATGTGCTCTACACAGCACCCGCAATGTACCCAGAATTGACTCCTGTAATTTATATGAAGTTACATGTATCAGTAGCATATCTAAATAAAACTGTATTTTTTTATCAGATGTATTGCTCCAACTACTATTAGAAATGTCTGGATATCTTTCTTCCATATTGCCCTCATTTCTATGACGTTGTATCTCTCTGTACATAAAACACTTTACATCGATGGGTGTAGCAATTTTAATGATCAATGCCACTTTTGTCTATCTTTGTGGACTACAATATCTGGTTTACTTGCATCTATTTTAGAACTGTTGGTAATAGGGGAGCCTATATGCTATAAACTTCATTATTCTGTATAATGCTTTGTGGCTCATGTTTCCAATGCTTTACAGCTACTTCAATACTGCAATGTTTGCACAGTCCACAATGCAACACTCTTGCCACGTTGTAATGCCTTTCAATATACAGGCCCTCTGCCATTAGTGTATCACATCCAGCAGCAAGCTGTTGCATCATCTTCAGTTCTGTTTCACAAAACCTGCATTTGTTTGTTTCTTCCACATGCTCACTGGACTTTGTAAACCTACATGTACGTAGTACACTATACTGGCCAGCAATATTAACCTGTCATCTTTTGGTTTAAATTCACCTCTCCTTAACCATACCTGCATCAAATCCTAATCAAGATGAGGTTATTCCTGGAGTTTTCTGTACTTGCAACTATATTTATGTCATTTCCACATTTCTTGTCTTCTCATCTGATCCTTCTTTCTTTTATTTTTTGGCGCATTCAGTTGCTGCCTGATGTCTGTCTACTTCTGGTTTGATTTTTATTTCCACTTGACACTGATATGCCTCCGCTAAACTGTGCATGGAAGTCATCTTAAACTTGTTCTCCTCATGTTTTAAAACCTTCACTATGTTTAGATCTTGTGAGGTCAGCAGATATGTATAAAGTCCTATAACTGCAGATCTTTTCATATAATCAATTTCAAGGAGTTGGGAGGGTGGCCTAATGGTTGAGGTGTTTGCCTTACAAACACAAGGAACAGGGTTTGAATCTCACAGGGGATAATTGGCTAGGCTTAAAATGGCTCGCAAGGGCAGTTAGCCTAGTACTAACCTATGAGTAATATATAATCTTGGTATACACTGATTTTTATGTATCATTTGATAAGCATGAAGCATTTTTCTTGTTTTCCTGTCCAACTTATCCAGTACCTTTTGGGGCTAGTCAATCACCACAAACTGTAAGTTAGAACAGGAAGAACAAACTGGTTTATAACTTGGAGTTTGTTCCTAGATGTCAGGGCTGTTTTCAGTATTAATTTTAGTCTTCTAAAATATACTTTACTGAGTTTTGTTCAGATTTGTTCCTGTTTTATTCTCTAACCTTTACCATTTCCCAAATATTTATACACTCCCTCCTGTTCAAGTTCCTTTATAGCATATTGTCCCAAACTGATATTTATTTTTGGTGCTGCAGCTTTCTTGCTTTAACTGTTGCTTTTGCACATTTATCAAGATCAAATGAAATTCTTACATCGTCTCAGAAAGTTTTAACAACGTGCAGCTGCTCATCTGATGAACTATACAGTATTAAATTAACCACAAAAAGAAAATGACAAGTTTTTACACTTTGCTGTTTTCTGGGAGACAAATTGTAACCATGACCTAATCAGTTACTTAAACAGCTTAATGGGTTAAGGGCAAGACACAAGAGCAGCAGTGTCACCCTGGAATATCCCCCTTTGAATTTTTATCTCTGGGATAATAATTAATCTTTTTTTCATGTCTTAGCTGCAGGGTTGTTTGCCACAGTACATAGTCACTTTAAAGCATACCTTTCAACCTCTTAGTGTAAGTAATCTGGACAAAGCCTGACATAATGGGGGAGGGGGACAGAGGCCCAAAATAGGGATGCATTTTAAATATTGCTATTATAAAATTAAAAAGTTGCTAGAATAGCAGGATTTGTGTTAGCTTGCATTTTTCTGAAGGATATGAAGTCTGAAACTCAAATGCATGCCATTATTTAGTGACTTTAATCCTTAGATCATCCCAGGGATTTGTCAGAAGAAACACAGTTTTTATGAGGAACAGACCAAAAATATGAGGCAAAAATATGGACATTCTGCAAAAATCTGTATACTTAGAGGTATGCGTAAAGTAATTAATGAATGTAGGCTATATCTCATACATTTGTAATCACTCTTTTATCAATCAATGGGAGGTACAGTCAAATGCTTTTTTGTAGTTTATCCATACCATGCTTAAGATTCTTCCCTTTTTCACAATTCTCCATTATGACTTTATTTAGCAACAAATGATTCTTTGTTCATATCACTTTCTTTTGTTACCCTTTTGTTCTCTTACCATGATTAAGTTTTCTTACAAATGACTATAAACTCTGTTGGCATCAGTTCCAATGTATAGTTTATACATCATTGGAAGGCAAGCTATAGGTCTATAGATTTAGGATAACTTGCAGATTCACTGTTGATGAGGAGTATTGTTCTTCTTGTAGTTAACCAGGTCGGTGTCTGTTCTGGATGCACATATAAGTAGTTTTTCCTCAGGGTTAAATCTTCACTTAAAGATGTTAATACCTTTAGCCAGAAATTAGGTACTGCATTTGGGCCTGGGGGTTTCCATTTATGAGCTTTTTAAATTTGTTTAAATTTCTCTGGCATTGTTTCTTTCCATTTCATATCCTGTACATTTGAATTTCTTACTGTTTCTTGTATTTCTTCTATCCTTTCAGCATCCTTGTTATGTTCTACAGGGTCTTGAGACATATTTGTCCAAATGTTTCTCTTTTTTCTTTTTTTGGTAGTGTTTCAATTCCACTTGCTTTGTTTCCCAATTCTCTACAGATTTGTTGGGGGTCATCAATGAATTGCTTATTTGCTACTTTTCCTTTATATTTATCAAGTATTTTTGTTGATCTGTTCCATCTTCTATACTCCCCTAACAGTGACACGCCTTGTCTTAATTGCTTTAAAGTTTTCTCTATTTGATACTTCCACAATGGCATTTGATTTCTTCCCTTCCTTTCCCATATTGGCCTGTGTTTTTGAGGTAAGGCTGTTATTAATTTAACTGCACAGTAATATGTCCTATTTTCTTCTGTTATATCACATGACTTTCAGTTAACAGTCTTGATTATTGTGTTCATTTGTTTTACCAGACTTCTTAACATTTTGGGTCTTATTGACTTTCTGTAATCTATTTCTTTCATTGATCTTAAAAGATCTATCCATTCTATTCAATCAAGCAACTCTTCCTTTAGATCATTTTCTTCTAAACTGAGGGCATGTTCTTTGTTCTGCTTCCTATGGGCATTCTACAGAAAATTCCAGAACATCTTCCTGTAACATATTCTCTTCAGCCGCACTCTGCGTCTTCCATTCCTCTTTCATATGGGAAATCAATGGCCTATCACTCCACAACATTGACTGCATCAGAGTTGCCACTGTTTCCTGCTCCTTCCCTTGCTGTGGTATTCCAGCTGAACCTTTGTACTGGTTTTCTGGTGAAGGCTCAAAGTATCTTCATGTGGTATGTAATTAGATGCTTCCTGTTCCACCTGTTTCTCCTTAATTTAGGGACTCATTGTTCAATCACACTGTGACATTACAGAGTTGGATTTTCTAGACTAAATCCTTCACTTCAGTCTCTATTTCTTTATGTTCTCCACTACTAATCCTCTTTTCTACTCCTTTTCTTTGTTTTCCTATTTTTTTCATATTGTCAAAATTTTCCATACCCAGATGCCTTTGCCTGTATTTCTCATCAGGTATCTTTTGTGCTGTTTTTTCATTTTGATTTCTTTTGCTTTCTCCTTTGCATAAATATTGTACCATTTTAAAGGTTTTTATTCTTTCCCATGTCCATATTTCTTTTTCATCTCACTCCCACTCCACCAGTTTCTCCTTACTTTAGAGACTCATTTTTCATCATACCGTGATATAACCTGTGTTATACTTTCTACACTAAATCCTTCAGTTCACAGGTATTCCATAACTTCTGCTTCTATTTGTTTAACTTTTACTTTACTAATCTTCTGTTCTGTGTTCCCCTTTTGTGGTCTTGCTTTTTTTATAGTGTGAAATTTCCCATATCTGGATGCCTTTGCCTGTATTTCTCTTCAAGTATCTTTGGAGCTGCTTTTTTGTACTGATTAGTTTTGCTTTCTCCTTTGCATAAATAATGCACCATATGAGATCTCTCTTTCCTTCCCATGGCCATGTTTCCTTTTTATACCTTTTAAAAATCTCTAGGTTTTATTCTTTATATTTTCCATCTTCCTCAATTGCTTTTTTTTTCAAAGTGGCTCAAAGTTTCTTGGTCTATATAATGTCTTTCGTGCATCTGTTTTATTAATGAACACAAATTTGCATTTGAAGCTTTTTCAGTTTTTCTTGTACAAGTATTTTTCTTTCTTCTAATTTCTCTCTTAATCTTTTTGAATATCTTCTATCTGGAAATTCTGGGATCTTGCACAACAGGAACAATGCATAATTTCTTTCTTATCAACAATAGCCCAATCTATCAACTTTCATGCCATTTTTTGGCCCTGCAGTTTTTGTGGTTTTTGTGGACTACTACTTCCTTCTGCAACAGGAGGGCCATTCTCCCCCTGAGCCTAGTCTAAACTGATTGCAGGAATGTTTCCATGTCTTGAGGATACTACACTGCCAATTTTTCCAGTTCTGGCACCGGTGAACATACCAGAATTGGGTACCTTTTTATCCTGGAACT
Source organism: Protopterus annectens (assembly GCF_019279795.1). Lineage (NCBI taxonomy): Eukaryota > Metazoa > Chordata > Ceratodontiformes > Protopteridae > Protopterus > Protopterus annectens. The sequence continues at coordinate 1,293,579,258 of NC_056725.1, read as the reverse complement.
TGTGTACCCAGCTGTGTTTTTTTATTTTTTTAATCTACATCTGCCAGTGATATATGCTACATAAAATATACTCTACATAACAGTGTCATCTTGATAAGATTTTGTAAAAACAAGGTCCACCTCATGAAGGTATTCACCAATTAATTTCCAGCAATAATACTCTCCTTTGCTTGCTAATTTTATCATCTCTCCATAGACAGGTTAGCTATTTGTATAAAAGCATTATCATTTCTAATGTCAATGATTTATTGGGTATGCCATCTATAGGCAGTGTAGGTCAGCTAGTTTATTGAGACACAGTTGAAGTTTCCAAGTAAGAAGGTGTTAATGTTTAATGGAAACTGAGTCAAATGTATTAAAAATAGCTATGATTCTTGGAAGGGGACATACGGTATAATCTACAGCTATATATTAAGTGGTAAGTAATCTTGTCCTGGATGAGTTGGACAATAAAGAGTTCAAATATTGTGTCCCAAAGAACCAGTCTTGAAGTGATGGGATTCTTGAGAAATTCTCATCCACAACTGACAGTAGGTCTGAAGACATGATAGTTACCAAACCAAGGAAAAGATAGAGTGTTTTCATTGCTTTGAAGTTATGTCTCTGAATTTATGAATGTGTTCAAGTTACAGGAGGGTCTCAAGCTTGATAAAGACTCCTTGCCTTTCAGTTGAACCTCTTTAATGTTCAGAAAGACTTTACTAGGTTGACATGTCCAGCAAGTACACTCTGCCTTAAAATGATACTATGGGAGTAGAAAAGGCTTTATGCAGAATGAAAAAAACTTGTTAAGAAAGGTACTACCATCTCTGGCAAAGAAGGATGTGATGTTAAACAGAAGCACCATCTACTTGAGTATTAGGTAGAACAGAAAGATGTAAAAGATCATGCAGCACTTGTCAAAAAGAGTACAGTTTGCTTTATTTATATTTACATCTTAGTACATCATATCTCATCTCTTTTATTTCAATAATAAATACTGGCCAACAGATTCAGTGCCAACTTTACACCCCCCCAAAAGGACCAATCACAATACTGGAAGAACGCCAGGCACCCAGCATTACTGCAGCACAGGTTAAAGCTACATTGTCCAAGGCCAAGAATACAGCTTCCATGGGACCAGATAATATCCCTGGCTGTGTTCTACATGAACTAAAAAGCAAACTGGCACCACATCTGTGTGGCCTGTTCAGTCACAGCCTCACCTCAGGCTTTGTCCCTACTGAATGGCACACTGCTATAGTCATCCCTCTCCATAAAGGGGTAGCAACTACAGACCCTGGGAATTATTGTCCCATTAGCCTGATGAGTCTGATATGTAAAACTATGGAACGCATCATCATGGACCTGATTAACAAAGATATAGGAAATCTCCAAACTTTATACCACACACAATTTGGCTTCATGAAAGGGAGATCATGCTTGCTAAACCTGGTTGACTTCTTTGAGTCAGTCACCAGGGCTGTTGATGAAAGTAAGGCAGTGCATACAATCTACCTATATCTGGCCAAGGCCTTTGATACCATTCCACACTCAAGAATTATTGATAAACTCACCAAACTAGGCATCATCCCCTATATCACCAGGTGGTTTGCAAACTGGCTCACAGATAGAACACACAGTGTGAAAGTAGCGGACTCCAAATCAGACTGCCAACCAGTCACTTGTGGAATCCCACAAGGATCGGTCCTGGGTCCTCTTCTGTTGGCACCTACTTCTCAGAAGTCCAGGCCAATACAAAGGGACTCTGGCTGACCAGGTTCACAGATGACTGCAAGATGGGACCCATTATTAACTCCCCAAGTGATGCAGACACCCTGCAGAAAGGCCTCACTGAGACCAGTGACTGGTGTTGAAACCATAGCCTTAAGCTTAACACCAAAAAATGTGTCATCATCCCCTTTGGTAAAAACTTAGTTCCCACTAATTGCCACATCAATGGGAACCTACTGAACACTGAAGGCATTATAAGAGATCTGTGGATGCAGGTTGACAGCAACCTCTCCTTCGACTACCACATTGCCACTGTGGTCAGAAAGTCCTTCTTTGTGGCACATCTCATTACCAAGGGTTTTGCATCCAGGAAGAAAGAGGTCATTGTCTCTCTCTACTCTTCCCTCATCAGACCAATCATTGAGTGTAATGCCCCATTTGGCATGTACCTCACTATAAACCTGCAATAACTGGAGAGGCTACAGAAGTACCTCATGAAGAGGATACTAGGCATTAAACACATGTCCTACATGGATAGACTCAAAAGACTCCAGCTATTCTCTGTCTCATATCACCTACTTAGAGGTAACCTTTGATTGACTTACAAAGCCATGTCTGACCCAGCTCTGTTAGAAATGCTACATCTAAAGAAATCCCAATCCCTCCACACCACATGCTCCAAAGACCTCAACCTCATTACCACAATCAGCAGAACATGCTGGAGGGACAGGTTCATAACCCAAAGACTGCCCATGCCCTGGAATAGACTTCCCATACATGTCAAGCAGAGCACCTCACTGTCCCTCTTCAAGAAAAATCTTGATGGGTGGATGAGTAATAGAAAGTTCTCCCCAGGGATCACTCCAGTGACTCTTCTTGATAGAGGCACTGGGAACTAATGTCAGGGCACTTCTATGAGCTGGGCTTTTAAATGCTCCAGGGCCATTAGCCTAGTACACACCTATGAACCTATGAACCTTTGAATATTTACAACATTTACAGTATTTGCAATATTTATATTTTCAATATTATACATCTTCGATTTCATAAACGTTAACATCTTTCATTCTATACCCATTCTTTTCTGTGCATCTTTTTATTTCTTCCAACTCATCTTCATCATTCCTATTTTTATTATACAGCAGTTCATCACATCTTCTTTTCCACAACATGCACATTGTTACCATCAGTATCGTAGCTCATCTGCCAGCATCTCATTTTTTTGTTTTTCATATTTTCCATTCGATATTATTTCCATGTTTATATTTTGAAAGCCATCTAATTATAGTAATATTGATGTTTTCCCAAAATCTTCATTCTTTTTTATAATCCCAAAAATAATGACTTCTTCGTTGCAATCTTTACATTACGCTCTTCCACTGATTTATATTTCTTACAACTTTTTACAGGCAACATATTTAATAATTAACCCCTCAAAAAATCTCCAACCTCATAAAAAATCTTCAAATCTTTCATTTCTTTTGTATTGTTTTTTTTTTAAATTTCATCCTTATGACCATTCCACGGCTATATTAAATAATATTTCTCCATTATCATGTCTTTCCATTCATTTCTATTTTTAACTTTATATATCTTAATTTTCCATAAATTCATCTTAGAATCATATTCTTTGTTTTCTCTCTCCTCCTTCTTACTTCTTTTCTTTCCTTTCCCTTTCCATTTCTCTATCTCTCCATATTTTAGTTAGAGTATTTTCCATACCAAACCACCTCCCTTTCCTTCATATTTTTGTACCCAAAAATAGCTGTGTAGATGACAAATATACAAATGGATTTTTTAAATTCAAACCTTCTTCTTTCTTATTATACATAATTCCCCATCTAATTGGATATAATCTTGATCTCTAAGTAAAACTGAATATCTAACAGTTCTTTTCCATTTTTCAGGAAACATATACCTATAGCTATAGATCTACAGATATAGATACTTCCCAAATATCCAAACATCCATAATATATTTATATAATATAGCATATACACCTTTGTTCTAAAGGACAAATGGAAAATTGTCCACCAAGTAGCTTCTATATTTCATCCAGAATGTTTATAAATTGTACTTTTTTGTATCACCCAACTTGATTCCTAATATATTTATTTCATTTCTACTAAAACGTGTTCCATTTATCTTTTTATTTCACCAAGCCGTATACTTTTTGACCTATTTAACCTTAATCCAGCTTTACTTAATCTCCTTTCAATCCTCATCCACACCATATATTTTACAATAATTAAACCATCTGTGTATGAGATATATAGAGGTATTATTATACATTTTTCCATTTCCCATTCTGCTTCACTCATTTCACTAATACAATTTTTATTATTGTATTAATTAGTAGCAAAAATTAACACATACTCATTGGACACCACTGAATCACCGTTTTTTTCAAATTTATTTTTGTTCCTGTGCAACCATTTACCATAATCTTTACCCAAAAAATCTGATAACACCTCTTTAATACTTTTATTTTTTTCCCAAACCTATAATCCCCTATATTAATCCCCATAATTGCCTAAAGTATTCCACATTGCCAAATGACTTAGTGAATCAAATATGTTGGTACATTACATGCGATCATCTTTGTTATTATATCTTAGAATATAATCTATTACTTCTTTTATTATTATCTCCTTCATTTGTTTCCCTTTATTTGCCTATCAGTTTTTCCCCAATACATTTTTGTATTATTTTAAAAGGTTTTATAATTAGAATTCCCCAGTATTATTGACCTCTAGTGCTTAATATTTTGTCATCTTTCTTCCATATAAATGTAATCACTCCAGCTTATCTAAACAATCAGAACTTGGTTTGTGATTGACTGTGCATTTGCCTGGTAAGAGAAGTTTTTATTTGAATCTGCATTCTGTTTTCACCACTGTTTTCAATGTTTGTAGGAAAAAGGAGGCTGCTTGTAGACAAAAAGATATACTTTGATTTATATTTCATTTTTACCCAATATTTGTAGGAAGCAAGGGATAGCTTGCATACAAGAAGATGTAATTTGATTTATATTTCATTTTTATCTGTACGTTTCAGTGTTTGTTGCTAGAAAATGATTATCTAGATAAGCAAACTCTAGCCATCTTAAGGGACCTAGTCATCTATAAATTCACACAGACTGCAGAGAGAACAACCCAGAGCTTAGCTAAATAATCCTGTATTGGTTTATGATTTCATGTGCAGTAGTTTGGTAAGAGATGTTTTTATTTCAGATTATATTTTATTTTTTACACACTGTTTTTCACTGTTTGTATGAAGGAAGGGATAGCTTGTAGACAAGAAGATGTACTTTAAGATATATTTTGCTGTTTTACCTTTACACTTCTGTGTTAGTTGTTAGAAAGGGATAGGTTTTAGACTGGCAAACTCTAGCCATCCCAAGGGGCTAGTTAGCTATAAATTCAGTTAACGGGCCAAAACAGCAAAACCACTGTACTCCTCCAGTGAACCACAGCATCAAATGGAAAAACTAAAATAAGTGCATTTATGCCACCTAAGTGTCCTTTGGTTTCAGTATTTGAAAAAATATGTGAAAACAAGTTTAGAGTATTGCTTAAGCATACTAGGACCCTCACTAATAATGTGACAACAGAAGAAAGGGAATTCTTCAATTAAGGATAATAAAGATATCTGAGTCATGAAACCAGACTGGGGGGGGGCAGTGGGTATGGACTAATTTATGTATTCCAGTAAGATATTGTATGTGTTGAATGACACTACTACATATGTGCAGGTTTCAAGAAATTAGATAAGTATGACATACACAGAAATTGATTTTTGCCTGCAAGATTTAGTGTGTCAAGGGTTTATGTCCTACAAAATTTTGACTTTGTAAAAGTGGACAAACTGGTAATTCCTGCAATTTTTGGAATGCCAAAAGTAAATAACCCCCCATCTCAGACCATTTGTCTCAGCTAGTAAATCAAAAATGGAACCTTTAGCTATGTTTATGGATTTTCATTGCAAAACTTTAGTTGAGAAAGAAACATGTAGTATCTGTGACTCTTTAATAAAAATGTAGTATTTATCACAACTGATGTGATTAATTTGTTTTCTGTTATTCTGCACGATGCTGGTTTGCAGCATGTTCAAAACATTGTGCTAAAGGACAAGTTCAAAACTTCCACTGAGTTATCTATTATTTTGGAATTTTTGGAAATGGTTTTAAAGAATAATTATGTGTACTTTGATGGTGAGTATTACCATCAGGTGACAGGGGTGGCTACGGTAGCTGGACTTGTGCCCATATATGCTAATTTAGTCCTTGCTGACTGGCAACATAATAGTGTTTTTACTTCCCCACACTTAAATAAGTTTTTTTTATTTCAGATTTCTTGATGACATATTAATTTTATGGACAGATGAGCTTTCCACTTTTAATATCTTCCTGTCTGAATTAAATGATTCCACTAGTTTTCTAAAGTTCACCTTTAGCAGTTGTAAGATTATGCTAACAGGAGATATATTTCTAATATTTATAGAAAGGAGACTTATTCCATTTCTATATTCCATTTCTGGGGAGGAATAAATAAACTACTTCACCCAGGGAAACCTTCCTCTCCATCGCCAATCTCCACAGGCAAAATCACAGACATACCTGAATCATTCAACAAATACTTCATAGAAACCATCTCTAAACTAGTTGAACAACAACCCACTACTACTACTACCAATATCCCGAAACCTGCAGTCAGTCCCCAAACTACCTTCCAACTCCAACCCATCCCTACTAATTATGTTGAACAATTACTATCCAAACTTAAACCTACTACCCTAGCAGCGGATGGCATCCCAGTAGAATACCTCCAGTTGGCTGCTAATGAACTTGCCTACCCAATCTCTATTCTACTTAACAGATCTATATCAAAAAGCACCACCCCAAAAATCTGGAAAACCTCCTACATCATCCCTTTACGTAAAGGTGGAACATCCACTGACCTCACCAACTATCACCCTATTGCCATCCTGTCCCCACTTTCAAAATTTCTTGAAAAATGTATACATTACCCACAGCATATGCCAAGATGCAACTGTTATACAATATGCTGATAACTCAACATTAGTCTGCTCAGCCAACGACCCACACAAACCCCTCTCCTTTACCTAAAAAGCCTTCCAAATTACAGAAATCTGATTTCTTAACAGAAACCTATTACTTAATCCCAACAATACCAAACTGCTGCTATTTAAACCAAACAAATCCATCTCAATGCCCAACACATTCAATATTGTGTCCGGAGATGGGACTATCATCTCTCCAGACACTCATACTAAACTGTTAGGCATGACCATTGACAACAACCTCAGGTTTGATCTACATATAAATCTAACTATTAAAACCTTCACAAAAAACTGGGCAGTCTTTATAAAAACAAACCATTTCTAACCCAACCTGCTAGAATAACCATAGCTCAAACCCACCTCCTCTCCACACCATTCTACATTGCTCCAATCTTCACCAACCTACCCAAAACTGAAATGGCCAAGCTTAACATCTGCTACTGATGCCCCCTACTGTGCCCACCACTGTCATTCACTAAATCAGCTTAACTGGCTTGAATTCCCAAATCTCCTCTCATTCCATCAGCTTTCATTTGCTCAGAAACTCTTACTACTTCCTGAAAAAGCCCCAGAACAATCTAATCTACTTAAACTACAAACTAATACCAGACAACTTCGCTCTAGTGATAAAAGACTAATCAAGGTGACCAAAAGTAATGACACAGCAAGTGACTCCATCTTCCCTAACTACATCAGTAAAATTTGAACTCATTACCTTCTGCTATTACCTCAGCCAACTCAATGGTTACATTCAAAAAGCTACTAAAAGAACACCTACAACTCGCATGGCTATGCCCTTGCTACCCACCAGGTTGACCCATATCATACACAACTTCTGACCCAGACTCGTACTCCTTATAGTGCCTTACCTGCGAACACCCACACCAACAGTTAGCAATTATACACATTCCAACTTTAAACCCAACATCTACTCCCAACCCCCTTTTACTTACATTTGTCTCAATCAATGTTATTACTGGAAACCAGTACATTCTAAGTACTACTTTACTCTAACTTAAACTATGGAATTTTGATAAAACTTGCAACTACCAATGAATATTGTACTTTGTAACTTTAAAACTATGGAATCTTGTTAAATAGTGTATTTTCCTATGAACACTTGCTTGCTATGCAGACATATCATAGTTATTTGTTCTTAATCTGTGGAGCTTTTCTAGATGGGTCTTCCCTGAAAATGGACATGTATCCAGTCAGACTCTCCCAGTCAACAAGTGTAAAATCAAAATAAAAAAATAAAAAAATAAAGTAAATAAATAAATATGTTACATTATGATAGTAGTCATCTTCTCTGTCAAAAGAAAAATATCACTAAAGGCCAGATGATTCATCTTTCTAGACTGTTGTCTGTAGACAAAACTTTTAAAATTGAAATAGAAAAAAAATAGATAAAATATTTCTTGATGGAAATTATCCTAGATCTCTGGTAATGTTACATTCAAGAAGAGATATTTAAAGGTAGGGTGAATAAATTTGCTCTTATTCTAAGTGATATCAGTTATATTCAGAACATAGAAGTCTCCAAAATTGCAAAAGGGGATAGAAATCTTGAAAAGTTGGAAGCAATGACTATTATTACTTATAACTATCAAGCATCCAAACTTAGAGTTATTCTCTATAATACTTGGGAAACGGTGTTTTCAGCTGAGTATAAATAAATATCAGGGTCACACCCTATGATTACATACAAAAGAAGAGACAATCTTAAAAATATATTTGAAAGAAATAACCTTAAGCACAAACATTTTGGTCATTTGAAGATGGAAAACTGTGGGTGCTGTAAATATTGCAGATTTATTAATAATGGATTAAGTGTGACTGCAGATAGTTATGATAAAACCCTTACATGCCCAGGGATCTGATTTGTAAAACAAATAACTGTATATGTGGCAACATGCACCTCTTGTCCAGCATTTTATATAGGTAAAATGATGAGGACTTTGAAAGAACGTATTTATGAAAATGTATATGAGATTAAAAATCTAACATGACCATTGCACTTTACAAGCATACAGTTTAATGCCCAACTCCTTTTACTGCACAAAAACCCAACTCTGTGAAACCTGAAAGACACTGGGAATATATGCTGCCCTGAAGAACCAAATACTATTATATGTATGTTTCACCACATAAAGGTTATTTTCAAAGCTGTATTTTATGATAATCCTTAACTTGCTAAATTCAAACACCTGAGCCAGCAGCAGGGATTTTTTTACTCTGTTTCTTCCTCCTCCAATACTATTACAGTAGCTTGCACATTTTACTGGATTATAGTTTTTCCTCTAGTCCCTATAGTAATTTGGTCACCAGACATCTTTTGAAATTTATATCTTCCGTATAGACTCCCTTCCCAACTTAAATACATTTTGTTTCACCTTTTCCATCATTCTATTTATCTACAGCCCTCTTACTATATAAATTTTATTTATTCTCCGAGCTGCCCATACCAAGGCAGTCTCACTAATATCTACCATAACAAGTGTTATAGCTTAATGGGCAAATTAATTTACTACTAAGAAGCTAATAGTTCAGTGCAATTGATTGTTTTTACTTGCACATACCTTGAATTTGGCTCTTCTGCTCTGTTCACCCTTTACTACGCTCGGGCTCACTTCTTTCCACTATCATACTCCCATTCCCGCCCACCCCCAGGCTCCTGACCTTTATACCTAACTAGCCACTCCACTAAGCCTCTCTCTTACACCAACCTCATTTCTATATAGCCGCTCCTCTTCTCACTCTCTTCAGTCCACATCACCATTTACCTTCACTCCACATCACCTCACTTATACAACACCTAAATCCCTACTCACTCCTGTAAAGATACCTACTAAAACTTCACAACAGTACAGCAAGACTTTGTCTGAGCAAAATGTTGCCCCTAACCTTTACATTAATAGTAAGCCTCGCCATCACTCACACTTAACCTCCTTCCACTGCACTAGCAAATCAAAATTTCAAACTAAATCCCCTACCTGCCCTACCCATTCACAAGACAAACCAGCTTTCTCAGTAATATCTCCTATCTACAACATCTCAGATCTTGACCTTGTTACATTCAAAGTAACCCCAGACCAACAAAACAACCACATTTCCTCAACATATATAACACATCTATAATCAAATGCCTAAAACCTATAATCCAAATAGCATCCCTAATCATATTTAGTGGATTTATGCACCCAAACCCTGGCCCTACAATCAATAACACCCCCCCCCCCCGCTAACAGACAAATAACATTCTAACCTCCCACAGGAAATCAACAGGTTTCCTTAAACTCAATGTAAACATAAAGAGTGTACTGAACAAAATCTCAGAGCTACACACTACCCTGGCCCTCTACTCCAACCCCCCCCCCGACATAGTCCTCCTCATAGACACCTGGCTAAAACCATTAAACAATAATAATGACTTTGTTCCACATGGTTACAATGTTCTTAGACAAGACAGAATGTGCAAAAGAGGTGGAGGCATTGCTCTCCTCTTCAAAAGCAATTTGACCATTGAATTGTTAGCCACCAAACAACCCAAGTTCAATAATGCAAAAACTATGTTCACTAATCTAAAAATCAACTAAAAAAAACACTTATAATTGGTACCTATATACCCACCGCAATAGCATGAATACAGTGGAATACTTTCTAGACTGGACATCCCAAACATTTCCCCAAGAAACAACCATACTAGGTGATGTTAATATCAATTGGACCTCCTGTAACTCACTCCATCCAACTAACCACATTAATCTACATGGTTTCACTCAACTAATCAAAACCACAACACATGTAAATAAAGCATCAAAAAAGGAGTCCATCCTAGACTGGATCCTTACTAATAGACCATCTTAATCCTACCTCTCAGGCTCCCTCCAAGACACACTCAGTGACCACCTTCCCATAATTAGACACCAAGTAAATCCATTAAAATCCTCCACCCTTCAACAAATCAGGTATACAAAGAATTTCAAAACCCATGACTTCATATCTGCACTTAATGCAACTGGAGACCACTCTCATGTCTCCCCCTGGAAAGTGCCATAGACTACTTCTCTAACACTTTTCTAAACATTCTAAATCATATTGACCCTACTGGAACTGTCAGAACTAAATCCATCTATGCCCACTGGCTGACCAGGGATACACATCTACTGCTAAAACAAAAGAGAGAATTTTTATTTATTTTAGTTTACATTTGTTTACCAGGATAGTATGACTGGATATATGTCCATTTTCAGTGGAGGCCCGGGGAGAAAAGCTCTAGTAGAAAAAATTACATAGATTACACAAGAAGTTAGATAACATTACATGGTTTACACAAGAAGTTAGATAACATTCCATGGTTTACACAAGAAGTTAGATAACATAAGAAAATATAAGACAAGGTATATTTTACAATGGTTTAATAATGTTCACAAATAGGGACTCACAGCTCTCATGGTCAGACACAATTAAAAGCAACACACATCAGATTGGAAGCAGAGCTTGGTTAAGTAATTACATATTACGATATCTACAGATTATTCTTTCAGTTTATAACTTGATCAGGGTTGGTACACGGGCAAAACCAGTTCACTTTGAAGTACTGTTTGAGGTTTTTTTGAAGAGACTTATAGAGGATTGTAGGGTTATATAGTTTGGCAATGAATTCCAGGTTTTGCCAACAAAGTTGGCAAACAGGGATTCACCAGCAGAGTTATTAGCTTTGTGGGCTTGGACTAGTAGTTTGTTGGCTGATCGTAGGGATCTCAAGTTGCTATAGGTCTTAATAATATTTATAAGCGAGAGTGTATTCTCAGGGTGATATAGTATTTTGTGCGCTATTAAGAGTTGATTTAATTGAATTAAACTGGGTAGTTCTAGCCACTCTAGTTGTTTCAGATTCTGGCAGTGGTGGGTTCTATAGGTGGAGCCAGCAGTGAATCTGGCAATATGGTTGTAGCTATGGGAGAGTTTACTTAGTTCAGATTTGTTGAGTACAGGCAAGGCATATATAAGAGTAGATAGTAGGTGTGATCGGGCGATAGCAGTTCTAGCCAGTGGGGCTAAAAATGTTTTGCTTCTATACAGTGATCCAAGCTTCTTATTGATGGTCTGTATGGTTTTGTTGTCCTGTAGGTCAAATTTAAGATTATTATCTATGATAACCCCTAGAAGCTTGGTGTGGGTATCTGGGGAGATTGTGGTACCATTATTTGACATGACAGAGAATGAAAGTGTGGTGGATCTACTAGTGGGGGTGAAGAATAGAAGTTTAGTTTTATTGGGGTTCAGCAGTAGGCATTGGTTGGTGAGTCATTTTTCAATAGTATTAAATGTATTGTGGGTTAAGATTTGAAATTCGGATGGGGAGGTGGCTGAGCAGATCAGAGTGGAATCATCTGCATATTGAATGCAGGTGGCTTTAGGGATAGCAGTGCAAAGGTTGTTGATGAAAATAGAGAAAAGTAGTGGACCTAGTATTGAGCCTTGAGGGACACTGAGTGTGAGAGGTAGCTGGCTGGACAGTTTGCCCTGCCATAATACCCCCTGTTGTTTATCAGTCAGGTAGGACTGGAACCACTGGATTGCATGCTTATTGAGGAAAATTGACTTTAGAGAAAGAATGAGAAGTTCATGGTTGACCATGTCAAAGGATTTTGATAGGTCAAGAAAGAAGGCAGCCTATTGTCATTCCTGCTTTGGTTTATGGCATTAGTAAAGGAAAGGAGGGCTGAGGTGGTGCTGTGGTGTGACCTGAAACCATGTTGAGAGTTGGATAGTAAGTTATTATGTGTAAGGTATTGCATTAGTTGCTTGTGTACACATTTCTCCATTATTTTGGCTAGTGGGGAAAGAATGGCAATGGGTCTATAGTTGGATATGTCTGTAGAATTACCACCTTTATAGAGTGGGATGACGGGATATTTTCCAGAGGCAGGGGATAGTGCTTTCGGATAAGGCTCTGTTGATCAGGATAAATATGGGATATGCAATGGTATCTGTAGCTATTTGTAAGTACTCTGCAGGGAGGAGGTCCAAAGAGGGAATGGTAGGTTTCAGTTTTTTTAATAAGTGTTTTGATAAAAATAGTGGATATTGGTTGGAAGGTAAATTGGGGGTGATTAATGGGTAGACTAGGGGTGGGGTTTAAGTTTGTGAGGGTAAGTTTATTCGCTAGGGATTGGATTGTATTAGTGAAAAAGTTGTTATAAGTGCCAGCTATGGTCTCTGGGGAACTATGGGTGTGGTTAGCCGGGGTTGGGGTGGTAGAATGACCTGTATGAAGAAGTTGATTTAAGCCTGCCCAGAATTTTTAGGGTTGTTTTGGTGTTTTTGTAGGAGATTCTGTTAGAAGCTTATTTTATCTAGTAGAATAGATTTTTTTGTTTCATTCCTGAGTTGACAATATTCTAAATGGTCAAGTGGGGCTTTGGTCATTCTCCAGCTGGCCCAGGCTCTGTTTCTAGTTTTGATTTATGATTTGGTATCTTTTGTGAGCCATGGTGCTGAGTTTGATCTAGATTTTATTGTATGTGCTGGGGAATGGGAGTTGAGGATACTTAGGAATTTAGTGTTAAAGTGAGCTATAGCCTCTTCTAATGGTAGAGTTTTTAGATTTGACCAGTCAACTGCTTTTAGTTCATTTAGGAAAATAGCTGCATTAAAGTTTTTCCTGTTTCTAAATGTTTTATATTTGATAAAATAAGAGATAAAGTACGGGACTCATAGCATCAAAATAAAACTCCAACTAATAGACAGGCATACCAGGAACTAAGGAACAAAGTCATGCAATGAATTAGGACAGACAAAAGGAACCACTATATAGGCATTCAAATCAAGCACAAAAGTATCCCACAAAAATGCTGGGTTGCCATTAATACAACCCTACAATCAGGAGAGACCAGTACTCCAACCCCTGACACTGAAACCACCAGCAATAATATTGCCACCCAATTCAATGAACACTTCAAATCTATCCTAGCTCCCACTAGTTGTAGTTCTCCCACTTCACAGCCAAACCTATCTTCTGTATCAGCAGAGCAAAACCTCTTCTCCTTACAACCTGTCCAAACTAACACAATATATAAATACCTAAATAGGCTTAAACCCACAACCCTGGCTGCCGACAGATTACCTGCAGAATATCTAAAGATCACAGCCAAAGCCTTCTCTTACCCAGTCTCCATGCTCATTAACCACTCTTTATCAGAACAATGAGTTCCTTCTCTGTGGAAAATTTCACATATAATACTACTCCACAAAGGAAGTAACTCTGTGGAACTATCTAATTACCGTCCAATTGCCATTCTATCCTCTTATCTAAAATCCTCAAAAAATGTATACATTTCCAAATAATGCACTATCTCCTCACTAATAAACTGCTAACCAACATCCAGCACAGATTCCACACCAATTACTATTTCTACACCTCCTCTGTCTGGACAACACAAACACCATCTAACTATACCTATCCATGTGTGAGCAATAACCTATATATGAGTGTATGTATGTGTGTGTGTGTGTGTGTGTGTGTGTGTGTGTGTGTGTGTGTGTGTGTGTGTGTGTGTGTGTGTGTATATATATATATATATATATATATATATATATATATATATATATACACACATGTATGTATATGCATGTGTATGCATATATATGTATATATACACTTGCATGTATATTTGCTTGAATGTATATATGGAAAATTTTAATATTTATATACTCTTATTCAAAATATCTTCCAATGCTCTACCAGGTTCTTATCTACTTTCATTGTATATTTTGTACATTTGTATTTTCAACCAAAAGGGGGATTATCTTCTTATTGTATACTAACGGCTGTAAAGTCTATAATCTGTATGCTACTACTCTGTAATGTCTCTTTTGTACATTTTTCATCTCTCTGTAAACTTATGGAGTTTTCCCCCCAGGACTACACTGAAAATGGACACTTGTTCAATCGGACTATCCTGGCAAACAAATGTTAAATAAATAAATAAATATCACAGCCCTTATTAGCTTTACCAACACAGTAAACCAACATCGAAACAATGGTACCCTAGTACCCACTGTATTCCTAGATCTTTTCAAGGCCTTCAGTAGCTCTTTCCGATCTTAATCTCAGCCACTCCACACTAGCATGGTTTCAAGACTATCTAACCAACCGCCAAGAAGCAGTAAAATGGCAAAGCTCCTTATCTCCCCTCCTACCTGTCACCCTGGAGGTCCCGAAGGATCCATTCTTGGACCTCTTCTTTTCAACGTATTCACCAACCAACTCAACAAAGCTACCTTGCATGCCACTCTAGTCCAGTACATTGATGACTCCACTTTAATCTGCTGTGCCCCATCATGCCCTTAACTCCAGGAATTAACACAGGAGTGCTTTACTGCTGTTGAAACCTGGTTAACAAGGTCTCAACTAATGCTTAACCTCAATAAAACACAGCTAATGATATTCTATTCCACTGGAACCTTAGGCCCCATGCCACCATTCACAATATTCTCAGCCAATGACACCCATATCATACCTGTACAACACACCAAACTTCTAGGGGTTATCATAAATCACAACAAGAAATTCAATATGCACATTGCAGGGACAATATATAAAGTCTATAAAAAGCTCAGAACCCTGTATAGATACAAAAAGTACCTCATCAATGACAGTAAAGCCACCTCACAAGAACCCACCTACTATACCAAACAAGAAACCAAACGATAAACTGAAATCCAAAAAAGCACAATGGAGCTGGTCACTGAGGATAAAGTAATCCACAAACGTATTTGCAAGTAAACACCCTTTTGAATCCAAAAAAAATAACGTTTATTAAAGGGTTCAGATAAAATCACATAAATCTCATGAGCGCTTTCGTTTTGCTCCTGCCAAACTTTTTCAATACAGTAACAATAGGTACGTATTGGTTAAATACTGATACGTAAGCACCATCAATTAATTAATTAGTGTACAATATATTTTAACCTCTTAAAGTACTGAAACAAAAAAAATTTTTTTTGTTTTTTAACATCTAAGCAAATTATGAACATACACTATTCATGACAGGAATGGATCTTAAAAAACAAATTAATGCAGTGAACCTTCTAATGACTGTGAAGAATATTTTCACAGTACATAAATTATGGGAAACACTTGTGTTAAACCTAATTAAATTTCTAATATATGAATTATAAAATATATATTTTTATCTATAGCAAATATTGATAAATAAATAAATAATAAATAAATACATAATGTTCCAAATAATCAAATACCTAATAAGACTATAGAATATATATATGTATATATATATATATATATATATATATATATATATATATATATATATATATATATATATATATCAATGCCTACTCATTCATACTTAAGTTGTGTAACAATATATTTCATAAAGAATGTTTTCACTGTATATATAAATTTGCCTTAAATAATATAAAATAAAAAATATTTTTTTAGATAAGATTTTATCTGAACCCTTTAATAAACGTTATTATTTTTTTGGATTCAAAAGGGTGTTTACTTGCAAATACGTTTGTGGATTACTTTATCCTCAGCGACCAGCTCCATTGTGCTTTTTTGGAACCCACCTACTATCCACACTCCTCTATGCCTTTCCCATACTCATTAACCCAAGCAAAGCAGACTTTAATAAACTAAACACCTGCTACAATAAAGTAGCTAAGTTTGCTACTGACTCACCCTTCAGGACACATCATAGCATAGCAATCAAGCAACTATCCTAGCTAGAATTTACCCAACCTGCTCACATATAACCAGTTTATAATAGCCCACTAAAGCCTATATTAGCCCTATAGAGTTCCTGCTCTTCAAGCTCTACTTAATATCTACTCTAGAAAATGCCTAATAAGATCCACCAATAAAGCACTGGCTGACATAGCCAAAAGCAACAATAACTCTGGGAACTCCTTGTTTTCCCTTTGTGTTGCAAAAGCATGGAATACCATCCCCGTAGATATTAGGACCACTGAAAACAAAAATAACTTCAAAACACTAAACCAAGAAAGCAGCAACAAACCAATAATCCACAGAAAAGCAAGTGCAGGCCAAAGGACTCCACAAAGAAGCGATAAATCCACTGTATTTGTACAGCAGTAAAAGGTTAGCACTTTCATTCCTGAAACAAACTAGGAACTTCATCAGACAAATAAAAAATGTTCCAACAACTTTTTAAATTTTTGTAACCTAAAGTGCATATGTAGTGACATCATAAACCACACCTCTAAACTCAACTAAACCACACCCCTGGTTCATGACATGCATACAGCCTTGCTTAGGAAAAAATACCTGAATAAATGACTTGAGTATAAAACATGATATGTAAAAAAAAAAATCAAACATTTTAAAATTCTAAACAAATATAAATATTAAATAGACACTGTTAAAATGCATATGCACATAAGTAAATAAATCAATGAGAAAAATGTTTTTTTTTTTCTTCTTTTAAAGACCTGATGCAAAATACTCTCTTTATTGTTGACTTAGATAGGCAGGGGTTCAAATTTGGAAATGCCTTACTAGTTTGAGTACATGTGTGACTAAAGTGCTAGATAAGGTTGAATTATCCTACAGATATGGTGTATACACTTTTCCCCAGTAGAGATATTTACACAGGGAGAAGGACCCCACAACTGTCTCAGCCACTTCTAAGGCAAAGATCTGCCTTGCTACACAACAATGAGGTCATCCTTTCAAATCTGTTCTGTCTCTCAATTGTAATAAGATTTCACCTGTAGCATGAGTGGCTCATGCACTCAGATATGCAGGGGTTCAAATCTAGTAATGGGGGTGTGTAAAATAATAGTGGCAGACAGGACTGCATTACCCAACAGATGGTTATAAGGTTGATTCATCCTTGTGTGAACACTGACATGGCTAAATGATTTTGCTCTCTCATCAGGGGATACATGAGCATTCCAACAATGTTTATGTCTGACTTTGAAGTGAGTGCTTTCTATTGCATGTAGTTTAAAGTCTGTTGTCAGAGAAGTAGTTAATAGAGATGTACATTATACAGATTTATAGTGTGCAGGCATATAAAGGTAGTGGTTCAAATCCATGTATTTACACCATCTACTGTTGTATAACAGATTGTCTGAATTGTATAGCAATGGGTTAATCAATAGATGAGATGTGGACAAATCAACACAGGGTGAACAGCTACATGGCTACATCACTTTGATAATTTAACCTCATTTTATGTGAGTCATATTGCTTCAGACGCACCACTGAGGTCATCCATTCAAGTTTGTGCTTTCTGACAATTCCAATAATGATCTTTTCCATGGCAGTTAATATGCTATTACCTAGGTTCTAGACCTATATAGTCCTTGGTTCAAATCTAATAATGTCATTGTGGAAGACATTAGTGACAGGCAGGACTAGCTTACTCAACAGATGGTGACATGCAAACCCACACTACTCTGAATATCAGCAGAGCTGTAGGTTTTTGAACTACAAAATACATTTTAGGGAGGAATAACTATTGCAGCAGACTGTTGATGTAATCCCCTTAAGTGTGTTCTGCATGAAACTTCAGATACAGTTCTGTCTATGGCATCAGTGGTTGATATGCAGCTTTATGAATGATGAACATAGGTAGGGAGGGTTTTAAGTGTGTCAAGGTGTAACATACTGGTAACATGCATGATTGGCTTTTCAAAAGTAATTGATTACAATTTTTCTTACTGTAAGCTTTTACAACTGGGGAGGGACAGGAAAAATTTTGTAATCTTGTTAATGAAAGACATGTGTATTCATATACAATGATAAGGTTATCCCTGCATGCATATTTTCAAATGTGATATGAAGTTTTGTGTGGTGTCTTCAGTAAGCACGCAGCTCAAAATGAGCTTGCCTGCACTATATATGTGCTAATCCAGTGGTGCACACCTTTTATTATTTTGCTCACATTACAGTGGTTACAGGCAAGAGCAGCTTATTCAACAGATCTTGATGTGCATCACACTACATAGCAGTCATATCATAACAAAGCATAATATGACCTTTGTTATGATAGCTGGTTATGGTTTTGGGATGGGTAGGTAATGTACATCCAGTAATTTATATAGTTTTGGGATGAACAGCTCTTTTCCTTATGAATATGCTCAATATAGTGATGTATTCCATTGTGCAATTGTTAGCAGAAAGCACAACAAGTAATAAAAGCTGCAGAATAGTTATTATCATTTGTCTTTTTTGGGAAAACTTTGCTGATGATGCACATTGGAGGTAGTGGTCAATGACAGCAGACACCAACATTGTTGAATGTGACCTCTTATCACTTTCTGTACTTCACTTACTACTAGATTGTACTGTTTTACCTGTCTTTGGGGTGTGTTGTGTGTTGTGATTCAAGTATTATGGATATGTTACACAATGCTCATAAGGGGAGACATTTTGATTTATGACATGATAGGATACTGCCTTCAGAGGTGTACTTTTTCAGACTGCATTAACTTTTGTATGTGTGGCAGCAGCAGGAACTACACACATAAGCCACAACTGTTTCACACTGCTATCAACATAAAGTGAAATGGTGCATTCAGCACTTCACATTACACAGTACTGAAATCAGGCACATTTTTTGTTGTGATTACTTTTATTACAGGCTAACTATCATGAGTGTTCTTCCTTTCACACATACCTACTCATGCCCATAGGATGGATCACTACGGAATACCGAAATTCCACAATCCCGAAATTCTGAATCCTGAGGACCAGAATCTCAAGATTGCAGAATCTCGAATGTAGTGAATGGGGATTGCCGTACAGTGTGGAATGGGAACTTTGCCATTCACTCTGCTGTAGTGCGAACTCGGAGTTGGTATATTTAAGCTGCAGGGGGTGTGGAGGTGCAGGGGGGCTTATCCCCCTGTATACACATTAGAATAGCTTGTTGTATGTTTTACTTTTTTTTTTTTAAGTTTCGAGATTCCACAATCTGGAGATTCTGGTCCTCGGGATTCAGATTCTCAGGATTGTGGAATTTCGGTATTCCGTAATGATTTCCTATAGGTATACACTAACAAATGGACTGCCTCCACATGAATTGTATCTTCCAGGATTTCCATATATGCATATTTCTCATGATATGTCCCCATTTCCATTGTACTTAACACCTCATCTGTTATAGTTATGCATTGCAGCATGATTTTCATATAATATACTGTTCAAAGCGACAGTTCGGTTGCTGTGACAGGTCCTTGTGGATTGCACTACATACTGTGTTGGATTCCTAGCCTTCCCAAAATGCACATTGTTGCTGCCACAGCTATTATTATTGTTTCTGCTATCAGTACTTGTGTGGAAATTGTGTCCAGTGGTGTTCTGTATAATTATTTCACAGTTTTATGTATGTAGTTTCCCATTGCCCCTACAGTGTTACTTCAATACATATAAAGCAATGGAATTTGTATGCACATATTACCTGCATACCTGCTCAAACATGACAACTGATCCATTTGAAACATTTACTGCCTGTGTTTTTATTTTCCAAATAACCTGACAGTGCTACTGATATTATTATATGTCCACTACCTGCACTGAGTGCAATTTCCTGCTGTATCAGCTACCTTCTCCACTGATATCATACCTCTCTGTCCCTGATTTTCAAGGTCATTCTTGAATTTGACTCCAGTTTTAGTACTGACTCTCTTAATCCCTTGTAAAAATGGGTGACCTTTGGAGAAAGGTGGTGAACTATACTTAAGTAAATAATGGCACTAATTAGAGGTGCACACTTCTTTTACTTTTGAAAATGTATATTAATTCACATTCTCTTACCATTTTGATATTTCTGTTTAACAGTACTAATATTTACAAAAGTGTCCCTGAGCGACCATTATTATTTGTGGATTCATACCTCATCCTAATTAGATTTGTCCCTGATTCAGTTCAAAGCTGTGACTGTTTCTTGTTAGGCTTCCCCTGCCTTTTATGTATTCCATGTTGCCTTATCTTGAACATACCCAGTTACTGAGATCAGGCTTGTTTTCAGTCCTGTGTTTACAATTTCTGTGTGAGCCCTGCTTCACCTTAATGCGACCATGAGCATGTGTTATGGGCTCAAGCAGCTGCTAGTCAATGTGTAGAGCAGCTCTGAGTCTTACATATTCATTTAGAACTGCTGGACATCATGCACAGCTGGACAATTGTGTTAGCTTTGCACACACTGTTAATTAATTCCTGGGATTGTCTTTCCTCTCTATCAGTTTCTTTTTCATGTAGCTGTTCTTTTCCAGCACAATGCATTCAATCCATTAATGGTCACACTATGGTCTACAATTTCTTGGCTGTATAGCTTTGCTCCCACATTCCTCACATCTTCTTTTTGTACATTTCTGAATATGATGTGTTTTATCCCCACAATAAAATCAAGTCTTTGTTTGGCCACAGTACTTAACAGTTGTGCCTTTTCCATTTAATATTATATAATTTGAAATATGCTATAATTTTCCATTATGTATATCCAGTGCAATCTACACTTCCTGCCCCATTCATTGATTTATGTTATCATACATTTTCTTTATCATATATTGTAAGAAAAAAGTTTTAACTTCAAATTCATCCATGCCGAAAGTTCTGAATTGCACAGTGAGCCTTTTTTAACTGCAAGCCAATCTTTTGAATAATAATAAAGTTTTTCGAAGGTGATATATTTTTTTATTTTTTCTGTTTCACCCATAAACATTTCTGCACTAGAAAAAGTGTCAAAAGTTACATCACAAAAACCTTCCATCACCAAATTTAGCAAAGCTCTTATGTATTTTAAAGTAAATTCTTATAGGAATATACTATTCTCCATTATGCCATACCTGTTAATAGCACTGCTTTTATTTCGCAGTCTTACCACTGGTATCTTTTTCTGAAGCTGCTGCACTTCTGCTGACAAACATATAGGTTTATAGGTTCATAGTTAGGTAGTAGGCTATCTACCTGTGCGCATTTATAAGCCTAGCCAGAATGTGTTGGCTTTCGCCACCCCCTTAGATTAGATCCCTGTGTCTCTGTCCAGCAGAGCCACTGAAGTGATCCCCGGAGTAAACTTTCTGTTTCCCATCCACTTGTCAAGGTTTCTCTTGAAGAGTGTTAGCGAGAAGCTCTGCCTAATGTAGATTGGGAACTTGTTCCAAAGCATGGGAAGTCTCTGGGACAGGAATCTATCCCTCTAGCATATCCTATTTACTGTTGTGGTGAGCTTTAGATCCCTAGAGCGTGTGGCTCGAGGGGATATGGTTTTCTTTAGGTGGAGCATTCCATCGATTCTGGGTTGGACATGGCCTTGTATGCCAGGCAGAGATCACCTCTAAGTAGGCAGTATGCAACCGAGTACAGCTGGAGTTTCTTCAGTCGAACTGTTAATATCCCTTGCTGTATACTGCTTCATATTCTTTGCCTTACAGCAACTGCATATGTTGTTTTATTTTATTCTGTTCTTGATTGTCATTTTTCTATGCATATGTTTTTTCTTTACTTAATTTTTCATCCACAATACCCAGTTGCAGAAGCATGTCTGAACAGCAATGGGGTGGCCGTGGTGGTGCAGCAGTTAGCGTTGTCACCTCACAGCAAGAGGTTCTCCAGTTCGATCCTTGGCTGGGGTGCCTTCTGTGCAGAGTCTGCATGTCCTCCCTGCGGTCACATGAGTTTCCTCTGGGTGCTCCGGCTTCCTCCCACATTCCAGAGACATGCAGTAGGTGAATTGGGCACTCTAAATTGGCCATAGGTGTGTATGTGTGGATGTGAGTGAGTGGTATGAATGAATTACTGTGCCACGGCTAGCCACCCGGTGGTGTAAACCTTGGGTTGAGATGATTGTCACTGCTGAAGTGGCACCCCAACCCCATGTGCAAAGTGGTAAAAGGGGTTGAGGATGGATGGTTTGGACAGCAATGTTAATGGTACAGGCAGTAAGCACACTCACTTTTGGTGCAAAAGGCTGTGGGTTCTATTCCCACACCAGGTAGTTTGAGTGCTGACACTGTAGTACAGCATAACAGAGGTGCTGCACTTTTGTGTCACCCTTCTGTTGCCTTTTGCCTGCTGCATCTAAAATTTTGTAAAAGCTATTTAATGAGTTATAAGAATATGTAAGAAGAGAACACAAAAAAATATAAAAATGTCCAGTGTTCCTTTCATAACAAAAACAAAATCTATTTCATTTTCATTAAATAAGAAGACATGTAAGGTCTATGAAAGAAACAAATGATAGTATGGTCCTATTTATAGACTGTCTAAAATGTATAACACTGTTAATCACGTCAATGTTGTAAACACTCCATGGCACTGCGTATACATTCTAAGGCTATGAAATAGGTTATATCCTAATGCCATGCTATAGGTGTTAAGGCCAAGATTCTTAAATAGGTTGTGTAGTGTGCAGAGTGTATTGTCATTGGAATCAGTTATATTCAGAGTGGATCAGTATAGTGGCAATTCACAGTCCCTTATTAGGCAACAGAGCAGTGAGCCCAAATGTGCAATGGAAGATGTATGCAAATTCCTGCATAATGACATGCAAATGAAATGGGTGGCATCATGTTTCATCTGTGTGACACCATACTGACACTGCATGCTCATATGTTTGCAAGGTGAATATAGTCTTGATTCATAGTCGTATATAGAGAACATTGCACATCTCTGAATTCCAGACTGAATGAGGGTAAAGCACACCACAAATGGTGTCATTGAACATACCAAGAATGCTCAGAGTCATATCAGACATTTTGTAGTAGGTTGCTGAAATCATTAGCGCTAATGGTTCTTGCCAGTTTTGTGCAATTTGTCAACTGGCAGTGATGTAAACAATGCCATGAACAAGTGATATACTGCAGTTTCACTGATCAAGATATTATTTATTGGTTTAGAGTTCATTCTACATTGTGTAGGTCTTGGTTGTCATGTGTCACTGACACAAAGAATTGATAGGAATGCATGACCTTTTCATACCTGTGCAGACCAAAACATGTATAAATCTTTCCCTGTTAACTACAGGGGACCCTTCAGAAACCAGCTGGGACATGTCTGGTATTTCATATGCTTCTGTCTTCGGAATCCTCAGCAAGTTCTTTGATATTTTTCTACATGTAAAGGAACATGCATGGTTCCTAGCAGATCACAGGAGAGAGCTAAACCATTCATGTATTCTAGAAAATCACCCACCTCCATGATGTACAGGGTACTATAGACTGCACACATGTAACAATAAAGACTCACACCTAATCCATAGTCACAAAGGTTTGTGAACTGGCAGGGCTACCATTCTGTGAACTGCCAGGTAGTGCATGATGTGCAAGGGCTCATAACCAATGTGTCCACACAACACCCATGCAGTTTGCATGATTCACATATCTGGCACATGTCGTAGCTACATCACTACTTCCTGCATACTGAAATTATATAGGGCCCAGTAGTTGATAAATACAAGCAGTGTGGTTGATATGAAATGCATATGACTACATATAGTGTGCCCAAATGTAATAACTCCCCCATGCTCATATTCCATTGTACGTGATAATGGATATTTGCTGTAAACGTGACTTATAACAGCTGTACAAAACACTCAGAGTTTGAACAAACTCCAGTACAATGCTGCACACAAGATACAACATTAGACACATGTACTTGGCCTGTTCAAAGTCCAATTAAACGATGTCAGCATGCCTTGGGGAGGCACACCAGTGTTATCCAACTACAGCATACAGAATGGTTTAAGTATGTTGCATGTTCCATAGTACAGTGGTGAGGAGACAGCCACAAAATACTGGTATGGTTGCACCACACATGCATGTAGACATACATATGTATTACTCCTACCTGCCCTCTGTGCATATCAGTATGGTTGTCTAACATGACTGTGGTGAAACAGCAAAAAACAGCAACTACACAGCCTCTTCACTTACAGAAATGGATGCAGTACACATCAGTGCAGGTAAGGTGGCAACATTTAGTCCAAACCTATGCAGCCTAATAAGCACCCAGTGATAATATGGCATCCCACTGGTCTCAGATGTTGATTGTGGACCAAATATCAGGTTATGCTGATTAGAACACAGTTGAGATGCACAGGAGAGAGGGTGGAGTGACTCACAGTCATCATCATGTGCACAGGTGGCTAGAGACACAGTGACACTTATCTGTCAGGTTGCTTGGCCTGAGAGACAGTGACACTATTCTGTCTGTGCACTCACACACACACACACACACACACACACACACACACACACACACACACACACACACACACACACACACACACACACAAACACACACACTTGGGGAGATTATTTCAACAGTTGGAGAAAGGGTTTCATGGTGATGGCAATTCTGTGCCATAAACAGTTTGTTTCTGTGATATAGTGGGGGTCTTACTGTGTGATTGTGGTGTAATGCAGAAATGAGCATCATAAAGTAATGGGTATTCTGTGTCAAGGATAATTTCCTCTTGTGGTATATTTGTGGTGAACTACATGATTGTGATCTGTGGCCACTATACATGCTTGTTGTACAAGGATTTGCAGTCCTCCTGACAGGAATAATATATGACTGTAGGATTATGACCCGAGTATGAGTCACTACCTCCTAGTGCTTATGAATCCAAATAATGCTGGTATTCCTCCTACTGCTGCTGTCCAAAAAAGCAAGATAACTTCTCAGATTTATGTGACTCAGCCTATAACATGGTGCCACAACTCTAGATCTATGCAAGTTTACATCTGTTTGCATAACATTTAGGCAAATTAGGTCTGGTTGTATGAATGTATAGAAATTGAATCATTTTTTTGTTGCTGTGCATTTATCACTTGCTGCTTATTTTCATCTCTCTCAGTTTATGGTTGCAAGCTTATACTGGTGACCTGCACAGATGTGAATTCCACGATACTTTGTGGCTACCTGTGATTCAAAATTGATATTGTAAGTGTAATTCACAGACTACCATTGTAAATGTGACATCATTTTCAGAGGAGATTCAGTTGAATTGCAACTTCTTCTAGTTCCTGCCAGACAGCGACTACATAGTACATGAAGAAGAGTGAGAATATGCTTAATCTCTCTTATGGTCATTTCAGGTAGTCTGCAAAGTAAAACAAGGCTTCTGTACATATGGTAAGTGCAACAGCCAAAAAACACCCAGATGAGCAAACCAACAAAACTGATCAGCACTAAAATTGTGAGCTAGAATAATCAGATTCATTTATGTATTATAAATGCAGGCCAGATGAATAACTGCATAATAATGCAGCCCACACATCAAAACAATAAACAGACCAGTTTCAGCATAGTAGCCTTCATCAGTGTGTAAGAAGTGCCTACTGAGCGTAGTGCATTCAAAAAAGTGGATGCATTATATGGCCTGGCTGACAAGTTGTCCTCAGCCATGGGCATCATCAGGATGAGGAAACAGTGCAGACATTATTTTAATGAATTGCAACCACCGGAAACCTGATGATCTCTATTATGAGAAATAAAGATTATGCAGCAATGTCCTGAATAGTATAGAAAGTGGATATTTTTTTATATTTTAATTTTAGCCTGTTTTATATTTGGGAATGTTGTCATTAGTGGCAAGTATTTGCCAAAGCCATCTTAGAAATAAGTGGCTGCTACTGCCTGGATCTTCCATGTTAGGTTGAAGCCATGGTAGTTGCAGTGAAAGTGATATACCCACTATATTTTGCACAGATCTCTGCAGGTTTATGGAGTGGGGTAGCCCTGCACCATCTCACAGTGCCTGCACACTACCTGGAGTTTCCCCATGGACAACTGTGCCAAATTTTGTTTAAGTATCAATGTGTGTATGTACTTCTAAACATCAAGGTATATAAACCTTGAATGACTAACAATCCGAAAGGACCAAAAGCCAAAACAGTGAAATAAAACACTTATTTTTTTGCAGGGGCGGCAAGGCACCTGTACCCCCACTTGTGAGGTGCTGCAGTCCCACTCCCCATGCTAATTAAATACACCAACTCCAACATTCCTGTACAGTGAGGAAAGGGCAATTTCTCCAATCCCCACTTTGCACAATCTTGCATGAACTTAACACCAGCAGAAGTGATTAAATGAATTTTGACCACTTCAGCCAGTGTTAAATATGTTTGAGATTATGATCGTTTGATTATATGGAATGTTTCCCAATGTGTGTGCAGGGGACCCACACTTGCCTGCTATCTGTCATGCATTTAAAGATAAAAGGTATAGGACTGTATGTGTTGTTCAGCACCTAAGCATTTAAACCTACAGTTATTATGGCTCTCTCGTGTGACTTTTCTCATTCAGCATCAGCAGGGTATGACAACAGTCATGTTATCATTTGCAGAAGGCAGGGAAGGCTTGCAGTCAGTGATGCTTAGCTCCTATCACAAGTGGGCATGCCTGTTAAATACATTCAGTCCAATCTCAGGTTAGGGTCACTTATGTTTATCTCCTATTTTTATCTCCTTTTTGCAGGTCTAGATGACAGAGTTGCTCAACAGGAGCCTTCATCACACCTTATCCGTACTAAGGTTATGGTTGAGGAGCAAGAGGGCAGTGAGGTGGGAGTGTCTCACAGTAGGAAGGTTCTGCATTTTCACTTGCAGGTATCCCACTTGCTTTACCTGAGGTGGCCTAGCTGGAGGTGGAGCATGTCATTAAGGCTATGGTGGAGAGAGCAGTGGACACATATATGGCCCAGATGGAGAGACTCCTGAATTGGACTGCAGATTTGCTTGGTCAGCCTGCCTCTACCATTTGAGCCACAGGGAAGGTTATGTCATGTGCTACTGGGCATGCTGATCCCTCACATAATAATTGATCCTTACAATGTCCCTCTGGGCTATGACAGGAAATGGCACAAAACCTGCCAGCATCCCACCCCATCTCCAGGCATTTTCCCTTCCTGTTGTGTCATGTTCCATTATCTCTGTAGTGTCCAGCCATTCCCATCACTGTTTATCTAAACTGTGTTTTTCACTGTCTGTCC
Source organism: Protopterus annectens (assembly GCF_019279795.1). NCBI lineage: Eukaryota > Metazoa > Chordata > Ceratodontiformes > Protopteridae > Protopterus > Protopterus annectens. The sequence continues at coordinate 1,293,551,464 of NC_056725.1, read as the reverse complement.
CACATTTCTCCAGCCTACTTGTCTTGTAATGACTGTTTTGCCCTTCCTCACTATCTTATATACCCTTTCTTACTTGCTTTCCCTTCCACCTCTTCTCTCTTCCTTACTCTCTATATATAAAGACAAAAAAATGGATCTCTATCCCTGAAAAAAACATAAAGAGACAGAAGTAATATAGAAACAGGAAGGCACAACAAATTGTAAGTTAGTGCAGGTGTCATTCTAGAGAAAAAAAATTCTGATGGAAAAATGTATTACAGTGGAGAAGGCATATGAATAAATTGGTATTAACCAATGATTTGTCATGATTTTTAACTCTAACTTTATTATTGCAGCATTGTGCTTTCCAGTATATGGGGTTTGTTTATACAATGTGTAACTAGTAGCATTCTATTGATTTTACTAATGCCCTATGTACACACCTTGTATATGAATATTGTAAATATTATTTTCTGATGTATATATGATGCTGTTTTATCTGTCTCTAAGCTTGATTTGATTGTGGAACTTTGTTTCACTGGATCTTCCCTGAAAAGACGTTACTGCCCATTCAGGTGCTCCTAGTTAATAAATGTTAAATACATACATACATACATACATGCATACATAAATAACGTTCTCCTTTGCTGTTGTTTTTGTTTAGGAAGTTTACAGCACAAAGCTTTGTTTTATTCAGGGGAGTTTAACTGATAAAGAATACACTGACATTTTTAAAGTTGTTTCAGTAACATGTTATTGCTCCTATTTTTTGAAACTGTACTTGAATACATGCATTTATATTCATACTTGAACACTGAAAATACACCAGCTCCATATACATAAATAAATGAAATGTAAATTGCAAAACTGCTGGAAGGTCAACTTTGTTAACAAATGTTCTCCAGCAGAACTTCTGCAAACTAACCATGGGCAGCTCTTTTTAGAACATAATAGAGATTTGTTTGCAGTCCTAGTTATGATAAATGACTGTTAGTAGCTGGCTGTATACTGCATAGTTACAGACACATACAAATTAGATCAGTTTATGTGAACAAACCTACTCATGGACTTGCAATAAAAATGAAAAACAGTCAAATAAATAATAACTGATGACCTGATAACTTGCATTAAATGCAAAATAATTAAGTCAATTAAATATGTTAAATCTGGAATCATAGTAATAATTAGATTAAAACATATTTCTTTATGAATACCCTTAAAGGAAAAGGAGGATTTGATTTCTTTACGTCTTCCTATTTTCAAGCAGGATGCCCTCAATTATTTTTGTTTGTTTTTGTTAGTCCCTGTATATAAGGAGCTTTATCTCCAAATTTTCAGGCAAATTCTCTTTAAATTTTCATGGACTTATGCTCAAACACTTTCTTATCTTTGGGTTGAGTTCCAAACTTCAAAGGAAAAGGAACTGCAGAATATGTGCATCTTGAATTTCAATTAAAATAAATAAATAAATAAATAAATAAATAAATAAATAAATAAATTAAAAAAAAAAATATATATATATATATAGAGAGAGAGAGAGAGAGAGAGAGAGAGGTTTACCTTCATAAATTTTGAGAAGCACATCCCCAAAACAAATTCCGCAAACTCCAAGTTGCAACTTCTCAAAACCGCGAATGCTGATATTCCAAATAACAAAATCTCACCCCCTTTTTGACCCATTGTAGCACTTGTTTCTGGTGTGGAGCAGTTGGAAATGTCGATGTTCGCTGTTTTGTTTGACATTTAGATAAGTTGGTGGAACAGTATTCCCAAAAACGGTTCACCTATGTGCACATTCGATAACCGCACTCAAAAAAATGAATGAATGAAGAGAAGAAATTTTAACTAAGAAATGAACTTCGTGACAATAACAGCATTCAAAAAATAGTAAATCACACCAACAACTCTTGTAGTACTTTAATGCTTTCGTCTTATTTATAAAAAAAAGTATAGCTTTCCATTATTTTAAGGGTGACAGTTATAGAAATTATCAAAACATTAATGTTGTTGTGACTTCAAGAATAAAAAAATCAGTACTCAACTAATTTTCTTTTTAACTCTTCATGCAAAACTAACATTACAAATATATATGTTTGTACACTAAGAAATGAACTTCGTGACAATAACAGCTTTCTAAAAATAGTAAATCACACCAACAACTCTTGTAGTACGTTAGCGCTTCTGTCTTATTTATTATCAAGACTTCCTCAGAAAGATGTGTTTCATAACTATGAGCAACCATTTTCACTTCCTTTAAATACATTAGTTCTAGCAGGCCATTTAAATTAACAACAGTTCCTTTCCAATAGTGAAGTGTGAACAAGCAGGGTGCTGTGTGCATTTTCATTAACATTACAATCGCAGTTACATAAGGTAAATTGGTCAGACAGTGATAGCCTTGTGGTGCCGTGTGCATAAAAATAGGGATTGTGTGCAAAATGGGATCATGTGAAAAAAGGGATTGTGTGCAAAAGCAAAAAAAAAAATAAATTAAAAATATGGGGGAACCGGGAAGGATGAGAGTCATGCTGTGATAATTCTAATATTAACACCCAGATGGGTTTGTCCCAAATGGGACAACCCAAAAATTACGTATAGTTACTTTGCATAACTTATGAGTCCATGCCTCCAAAGGTAAGTAAAGAAGGGCATGGACGAAGGTGACGGAGTTAGGTAGAGAGACCTACTATGCTTGGGTATCAGTGTATGTGTAGAGAAATGTGTGAGTATGCCACCTGAGAGGGGGAGCGGGAGGAATGTGGTGTGTGCTTGGGGGGGGGGGCTGTTTGTGGGCAGCCCATGACACGCAGTGTGGAGCCAGGGTTTGATGGGTAGAAATGGCCTGCTAGAACTAATGTATTTAAAGGAAGTGAAAATGGTTGCTCATAGTTATAAAACATGTCTTTCTGAAGAAGTCTTTATAATAAATAAGACGAAAGCGCTAAAGTACTACAAGAGTTGTTGGTGTGATTTATTATTTTTAGATAGCTGTTATTGTCACAAAGTTAATTTCTTAGTGTACAAACATATATATTTGTAATGTTAGTTTTGCATGAAGAGTTAAAAAGAAAATTAGTTGAGTACTGATTTTTTTATTCTTGAAGTCACAACAACATTAATGTTTTGATAATTTCTATAACTGTCACCCTTAAAATAATGGAAAGCTATACTTTTTATTTTAAAATGAATGTCAAGCACTGCCTGATATGAGTTCTAAAGACAATTCTGAGTATAATTTTACCACATCTACAAATGTTCATATCTCCATTGTCCTTCTAGTAGGAAAGATACATGGACACTGATACTTACAAAGCACATTTCAAGAACTAACAGCCCAAAAGTAAGGTTGACAACAAACTCTCTAATGAGTGTATGTCTGTACTTGGAAAATCTGTAGTTTTGCTATAACATCACATTATCACTACTTCCAAGAAATAAAACATTTCTTTTAGTTTTGATGTCATTAGGATTCACTAATGATAAAACCCATTCATTTACTGACTATATCAGGCAAAAGAAAATGACATATGTACAGGTTTATTGTGATCTGACTATGTTGAACAACCCATTGATTATGTAAGCATATTAGTAGACTATAACTGTGACAAAAATGTAAATTTTGTAGGAACATTTCTCAGAACACTATGTGATAACAGATATAGAAAACATTCATTTGCCAATGGCAATTGTACCAACATGTGCAGCAGTTGAATTTTATATAATGTATGACATTGCATATATGTTGAAAATAGAAGTGGGAAAATATAAATCTAGTGACATAAAATCTCTGAGGAAACATAGGATTTACATTTCTTATGCAATGATAATTCAATGCAGTTACATACTGCATATGTACTGATTCCCACATCCAGACAGAAGTTATATACCAAGCCCTTAACAGAAAGGAAATATAGTGCAACATGACAGAAAGCAATAATGAAATCATTTGGAATATAAACATTAAATGCATATGAGAACTTCCATTTACAGTTCTTAGAAAAATAATCAGTGTCATTCTTGGATACATACACACAATATATACCTGTGACATTCATTCTAGCCTTAAAATTTCAGTGCATCTCACTGCTAATGTTGCCTAGCCGAATCTGTCATTGCCTGTACAGAAAGATTCTGTGGTGACATCAGTCAAGCAGCAAAAAGATTCTCAGTTTTGGAGAAATATATGGGATATTTACTACTGTTATAAAGCCAACTTTATACAGATATATATCAGACATGAACTGCATTCTCATCCTTCAACAGAAGATGCGTCCTTAACCCCTAATGGAAATGACAGTAAGGTGACATATCATGTTATAACTGTGTAATGTCTAGAGAACCATGCATTTATCAACAATGTAAATGCTATTATTTTCTGGGAGAGTGGTGGGTTGGTGGACTTCAAGGATTCCCTGTAGGGTGCACTGTCAGAGATGCTGAGTGGGCATATTGGTCTGATGAGGGAGATTTTTCTGAACTATGAAACAGAATCAGAATTGAGCTATAATACAGAATCATAATTGCCTAGACAGGGTAAGGTCTTGCTGTGTCTAATAATGGTGGCTGACAAAAAAGCAGTTACTAGAAAATGGAAATCAAAATCTAAACCAACTATACTGGAAGTAGTGAAGGTAGTCACAGAGGTAAAACAACTGGAACTTAGATCTTTACAAAAATGTAGGAGCAAACTACACAGGAAAAATGGGAATTGTGAAAACAATACATACAAGGGAGGAATGAGGTCTAAAAGGTGGCAGGAGTTAAATGAGCTATGTAATGTTTGAGTGAGAAAGATTGAGTAGATTATAAATGAGGAGTGTGTCAGTATGGTTTGTGATGTAAAATGCTTGCATGTAGAATTGTGTTGGTGTGGTTTGTTTTCATTGATATAAATGCATGAGTTCCTATATAGTAAGTGATGGTTTAGTAAAGATGTTTCTTTTAAAAAAAAAGGCAGGAATTGAATAATTTTTAATGTAATATTGCTTAGGTTATATGATATATAGCAATATATGTGAAGTATAATGTTTGTTAAGTTAATATAGTTTGATTACTTTTATATGAATGTAACTTTGCCTATGTCATAAGTGATAATTCAGTAAAGGTGTTTAAAAGGCCATATGTCAGCCCCCTTAGATAACTCTTAGTAAAATGTTCTGGGAAGCATGTTTTGATATTTCCAGACAAATGCTGAAGTTGATCTGGCTGTATTGTCATGGTAAATTAAGGAAAATTTCCCTGTTTTCAATGTTAGGCAATTGTGGAGATAATACATATATGTATATATATATATATATATATATATATATATATATATATATATATATATATATATATATATATATACTGTATATATATATATATATATATATATATATATATATATATATATATATATATATATATATATATATATATATATATATAATGGAAGGTGGAGGTGAAGCTGTCCTTGTTAAGTCTTAATGGTCAATTTGTAGATAAGTGATCAGCTGACTGACTGTTGATTTGAATATAGTGTTTTGTTTGTGCTGTTATGTTGGTCACACAAAGTGCAACAAATGCTTGAGAGCTGGTTGGTTTTAAGGGCAATATATTTTGCATTTTTTGAAGTTTCATATGATGACGAGGTTCCATTGTTTGTTGCTGTCAGTGGATGGAGTGCTTAATGTAGTTTGTGAAATGAGATGCATGTCAGTTATCTTTGAAGTTGACCATTAGGTATATAATCATATTTACATCAGTATATGGGGTATACTAATGTACATGTACATCTGTACAAATGATATAGTGTTTCACACTGATGTACTGATGAAGTATATCCATCCTCACACAATGAACAGAAGTCACATTTCTTCCCCTTAATGGAACTGAATTGAATGCAACATATCCAATTATTGGTCTAAAAATGCCCTTAAAACTCTGCACTTGGTAGTTTTACATATACATAAATGGCCATATGTCACTCTACTTTGCAGTTTGTAATAAAATGTTCATGAAACATACTTGTTTACTGAGTTATAAAATACACAAAAATGGCAATCCACTCTTAATTAATTAACTGCAACTCATTTACTGACTTGCTCCAAGCAATGTTGCCATGGTCATTACAGATAACTTTGGTGGGGCATCTTTCCAAAATAATTATTCATTATCGACTGCATGTTCCTTTGTTGCAAAGGCAGCATATCAAACTCAACTGATTGAGCACAAATCCACAATCAGCAATTTCTTGATACCAAAGCTAAAGTAAAACAAAAAAAATCTTTGCAGGGGGCCAAACTTCCCTGCATCCAACAAGTGGTGGGCTTCACCCCGTCACCCCCTGATAACTATACATACCAATATACCAACTCCAAGATTGCACCATAGTGGGAAAAGGGTAAACTCCCCAGTCCCTAGGTAGTGTAGTCTCATACTTACAAAACAACCACAAAATAGCCAACAGACTCAATGTGCCAATAAACCACAGCCCATAAGGCAAACCAACGTACCCATCACACTAGTCATAGGTGACTCTGTAGTCAGGCACACTAATGCCCCACTCACCAGGCTAAACAAGGAGAAGGTTACTGCCAGCTGCCTGTCGGGTGCCAGGATCCACCACATAACCCACGCACTCAGGTCACTCCACAACAAGTACAAATATGATGCTGTCATTGTCCATGTTGGTGTGAATGACCTGATATGTACCTCCCAGGACTACATGAAAAGAGACATGGAAGAGCTCTCCGATCTTGTAGCCAAGGCAGGTATGACCCTAGCCCTGAGTAGCATTCTGCCATCGCCAGAATGATACCACAGTACAAGGACAAAATGATTAACTTCAATAATTGTCTAAGCTTCTGGTGTCATTGTAAGGGGATCCAGTATCTGTCTGCATGGGATGACATGGTCGACAGACCACGATGCTTTGCCAGAGATGGCCTGCACCTGTCGCACCTGGGATTCCGGATACTGGCTAAGGATCTTGCCGCCCCTATAGTGCCTTTTTTAGGCAAGGTTCAAATAACAAATTCACCACCATAACTGGAACAGGCAAGCAAAAACTGAGGGTAATGCTACTCAATGCTAGAAGTTTAAATCTCAAAATGCACTCACTTGAGGCACTCCTTAAAATGGAGAACGCTGATATCTGTGCAGTGACTGAGACCTGGTTCAAGGCTCTAGAGAGCACCCATGCATTACCAGGCTATAACTCATACCACACTTTTCGGCCATCTAACCTGGACCAGAACCCCAAAATATGTCCGTATTTATTAAGGATATCCGCACCTTCAGGCCAGTTGCACAGCATAATGCATCCAAGGTTATCCACGTGCAACTAACTATGGTCAAAACTGCAGTCCAAATTGTAGCTTGCTACAGATCCCCCACCATGCCCCAGGATTCCCACTCCTCTTTTCTTGATATACTGGAAAATATTAGAGTTCAACCAAACACCCTAATAATGGACGATTTCAACTACCCCACCTTTAACTGGGAAAACTACTCATGTACTAACTCCTTCACTCAACGCTTTCTGGAATTCATAAATTCCAGTGCCCTGGATCAACTTATCCACACCCCCACCAGGGGCAAAAATATCCTAGATCTAGTCATTACCAACATGAGTGATCGGTGTTCCACACCTGAAGTCAACTCCTCGTTGGTCAGATCCGACCATAAGCTAATCACCCTAGATATCCGCATCCCGTCCCTCCACCCACCATTAAGGAAACCACGGTAAAAAAATTCTCCAAAGCTAATTTCATGCTTCTTAAGACAGAAGTGGTGAACTTCATGACACCCATGCAAATGGACAATACAGTTACGACTGCTGAATCCTACACAAATGCACTCTATAAGCACTTACATGAGTGCATGGATCGTGCTATCCCAAACAGAACCAGGTTACAATCCTCCACAAAAAGGAAGCCAATCTGGTGGCCCCCTGCCATAAATGACCTCTACAACAAAAGGAAAAAACTGTTGCAAAAGAGAGTAAAATCCCGTGAGTGGAGGAGCTCCCTGGTCAGCCTCAGTAAGAAGCTGAGATCCCTTATAAGATCCTCCAAAGCTAGCTACGAAAACAAAATCGTCACTCATTCTAAGGGCAACCACAAAACATTCTATAGCTATGTCAAGAATCTCAATGGCAACACCAAGATCTTCTCAGAGTTACAGCACAAGGGCACGAAAATTACAGAACCAACTGATATTGCCAACATCCTGGCAGACAGGTTTAGTGCTACCTTTACCCCACCCCCCACCCCCTAAAGACCCCATATCTATACAGGAAGAATGCAGAGTCCCTGTCATCACATCTATGCAGGTAAAAGCTGCACCCTCTAAAACCAAAAACACAGCATCCATGGGAAAAGACAACATCCCAGGCTGTGTTTTACACAAACTTCAGAACAAACTGGCTCCCCACCTAAGCACCATGTTCGGTCATAGTCTCACTTCAGGCTTTGTGCCCACTAAATTGTGTACAGTAACAGTTATCCCACTCCACAAAGGGGGAGCCACCACTGATCCTGGGAACTATCGCCCTATTAGCCTGATGAGCCTGGTCTGCAAAGCCATGGAACGTATCATAATGGAACAAAAGACATTGGTAAACTCCAATCACTGGACCACACCCAGTCCAGGTTTGTGAAAGGCAGATCATGCCTTCTTAACCTGATCGACATCTTTGAGGCAGTCACCAAAGCCGTAGACTAGGGTAAGGTGATTCACACAGCCTATCTTGACCTTGTCAAGGTTTTCAACACCATCCCCCATTCTTGACTTATAGCTAAATTCACTAAACTAGGTATAAATCCCTACATCACAAGATAGGTTGCCAACTGTCTCACTAACAGAACCCACACTGTAAAAGTTGCAGACACCAAATCTGACTTCAAACCAGTGACAAGTGGAGTACCATAGGGTTCAGTCCTGGGACCTCTCCTATTTGGTATCTACTTCTCTGAAGTACAGGCTAACACAGAAGGCCTCTGGCTAATGAATTTTGCAGATGACTGCAAACTAGGAGCCATAGTTGAGTCCCCAAATGATGTGGACATCCTACAGAAGGGCCTCACTGAGACAGATGCCTGGTGTTAGAGGCATGGCCTCAAGTTCAATGCCAAAAAGTGCATTGTCATCCCCTTTGGTAAAAACTCTGTACCCATGAACTACCACATAAACGGCAGTCTGCTTAATGCTGAATGTGTGATAAGATACCTTGGGACCCAGGTGGACAGTAGTCTCTCCTTTGATAATCACATCACCACAGTAGTCAGTAAATCCTTCTATGTGGCACACCTAATCACAAAAGGGAAAAAGAGGTCATTGTTCCCCTCTACTCGGCACTCATTAGACCCATTATAGAGTATAACGCCCCTTTTGGAATGTACCTCACAAGACATCTGCAGCAGCTGGAAAGGCCACAGAAGTACCTCACAAAGAGGATTACTGGCCTCAAACAGATGCTCTACACTGACCGTCTCAAAAAACTCCAGCTTTACTATGTAGCATATTGCCTACTCTGAGGAGATTTCTGCCTAACATATAAATCTATGTTAAACCCAGAGCTGTTGGACATGCTACACCTAAAGAAATCCCAATCCCTCCAAGCTACATGCTCTAGGGACCTAAACATTGTCACCCCAATAAACAGGACATGCTGGAGGGATAGATTCCTGTCCCAGAGACTTTCTATACTCTGGAACAAGCTACACATCTCTTCTTCAAGAAGAATCTTGATGAGTGGATGGGACATAGGAAATACACTCTGGGGATCACTTCTGTGGCTCTGCTTGACATGAGCACAGAAAATTAACTTTTTTGGTTGGCGTAAGCCAGGGAATCTTATTGGCTAGGCTTACTTAGGCCCTTGGGCCGATAGCCTAGTACCTACCTATGAACCTATGAACCAGCTTGTGTGAACAGCTGCTTTTCAATAACACAGGCCAGATGTATTTCCTTTTGATAAATAGCATTTGACAAATTGAATGATGAATGCCAACCATACTTGCATACATATATATATAGATATAAAATACTTATTATATTTGATTCTGATGTAAAGCATTTAACTGCAAATGTAATCTAAGTTGTTCATTTCTCACCCTAAATATGAGTCATATACCAGCTGTAATATAAACTAACTAATGCAACATGCCAGACTGTGACAGTGAAATGTGTGAGCATACCTCAATCTCTTTGTTATAGTTCTTACTAAACATTACAGGAAATTATTCTTGAAAACCCGTGTAGCATTTCCCTTACAATTGTACCTTAATGGATGAAAAATGACACTCACTCCTGAATTTGGCCAGACGTGCATTGGACACTGCAGGGAGTTTTGTTGGTGGCATCATTCCAGTTGCACAAGAGTTTCCTATTTTGAAGAAATGCAGATATGTTATGGGTATATACTGTATTCCTTATGTTTACATGTAGTTTTATTTGATCTAGTCCTGTTTCATAAACAGTGCAAGGGATTTTGATTGTGTCTCCTTTTCAGAGATGGAAAAGTGCTATATTCTGAAGAAATATGTACACATTTTTACTTTCTCTATAATCAGAATTTGGTTCTTATACAGTATTGGTCTATAATGAAGTCCTCTTCCTGAAAGATGTTAATATCCACCCCTTACAAACAAGCAAGTATATTGCAACTTGACATCTTGGCACATTCTAATGTACATATAGGCCTTTTGGTGCTGCCTTTAAACAACAGCACAACATATCTAAGAGTTATTTATTATGTGAGAAAAAATGCATTGTATTTCTCCTTTCTTTAAACAAACACAGCACACACACACACACACACACACACACACACACACACACACACACACACACACACACACACACACACACACACATATACCCCCTGAAAAACTGAGATCAAAAATCAGTTGCTTAAACACATAATTATCTACCCACTGCTCAAACCAGCCAATTTGCAACTAGGCATGCAGCCAATGTTTGCCTGTAACCAAATAAATTAAATAGAGGACACAGTGATGTGTTTCACTCATTTCTCTCTCTGTAGCTGTCTCTTTTTCTCTCACACACACACACACACACACACACACACACACTGAAGAATTGAGATCAAAGATCTGTTGCTTAAACACATAATTATCTCCCCACTGCTCAAACTAATCAATTTACAACTAGGCATACAGCTAATGTTTGCCTGCAACCAAATAAATTAAATAAGGGGCACAGTAATGTGTTGCATTTTTCTGTCTGTAGCTGTCTCTTTCACACACACATACACAAACACACACTACCTATTTTTGACAAGCCATACTGATTATCATTCAGCTGTGGTCAGACAATTGTAATGCCAGCTGCTTTCACATATACCCTGCCTCTTCATCTCTCTCCCAAAATAACTGCTTTCTGACTGGGTGATCGTTGATGTTTGACTATGATTGTTATCAGTTGTCTTACCAAAGGCATAATTCTTGCTTGTTATTTGTAATCTTTAATGTTAAAAACCTGGAAACATGATCAATGCCATAACAGTACATGCTGTTAATATTTTCTACAGATTTGTTTAGCATTTGTCTAGATATTTTTTTATGTTGGACTGCCCTACAAGACTAGCCATCTGTGAGGCTCACTGCAGTTGGCCATTTCAAATATTTGTCCAAATGATGAGAGATTACTAATAAGTACTGAAAATAGTTATAGCTATTAAATACATGGACGTGTTCAACTCATATAGTGACAGGCCAGGGACTGGTTAGCTGTAAGTTGTTGCTGTGTGAAAGTTTTGTGAGGCAGTATCCTAATAATTGGCATTCTGGCTTACTAAAGGGTTAACTTTAGTGCCTTTTTCATTTGTTTATACTAAATATTTTGTTAGCACATTAAATGTGCTAATGCAGTGTTTAACCGTAAACTGTGATAAGCATGATTTTTTTTGTTAGCAGTAGTCCTGCTATAATTTTTTTTTTAAATTGAAAATCTTCTTTTTCGAACTGGAATCAATTAATGTTAAATATGACTAGGTTTGAAGTGGAAGTCTTTAAACAAATTGATTATATGGAATTTGAGTATAATAGTTGCATTTTAATCTACTAGGTATTTAATAAGGCAATGTAGTTTGTATTACTATCTTTAATGATATATATCATAGATTGGGAAGATTATTATATTTCTAACTAGAATAAATGTATGTTTTGCTACTGCAATGTTAATATTGGTTTAGGACATAATTATTTTTTTGTGGCTAAATTAATGCTCTTTGGTCACATGTTGAATATTATATTGGATCTGTTTATGGAATGTCTTGTCTTTCAAACTGAGACATCTGTTTTATAACAAAGCTGTTTTTCAAGTATTTTTATCTCAAAATTTAAGTTTTTCTTATCTTTAATATTTAAAGGAACTATGAGGAAAATAGATTGGATCTTGTCTTCCTCATTCCTCCTCATGATAGAGTCTCAGATCTGACCTTTGGATCTGGCTCGGCCACATTCTGCTGACTTAGATCAGACTCTCAAGCTCTTCCCTTTTATCCATAATGCACTACTTCCACCCAAGCACTTCAGATCTCATTTGCCACTTCAGCATACTGGATGTGGAACTCATGCTCTCAAGCCTTAGACAGAGTTGTTCAAGTTCTCTTGCTAATTTATCCTTTAGTGGATTCTGTAAGTCATTCCTCCTTGTTTTCTCTTTGCAGAGAGTGTGTGTGTGTGTGTGTGTGTGTGTGTGTGTGTGTGTGTGTGTGTGTGTGTGTGTGTGTGTGCGCGCGCGCGCGCGCGCGCTCTTCCTGCAAAAAAAAATATGTATATATAAATAGTTTTTGTTGAGTTTCTGCTAGTGTTTCTAGTTTTAATAATTAGGTTTCTCTAGTTACAGTTAAATTTAGGTTAAATCTAAAGTTAAATTTAAAGTTACATTTAAAGTTAAACTTAGGAATATACAGCTGATCTTAAGAGTTAGACCTTACCGTTAACTTTCTTCAGTCGGTGACAGTTGTCTTTTGGTGGGTTTTTCAGTTATAGCTGACAAATCTTCATCTGGCTTTAAACACTGCACTTCTTGTGGGCATAAATTCCACAACCAGGATGCCCATAAGGAGTGCATGTACTGCCTGGGTGCTGACCACTTGAAAGTGGATTGTAATATTTGTGTTGCTTTCAGTCCATGGGCTTTAGCTGACTGTAGGAATAAAGTTATTCTTAGGGGTCTTCTTCTTTCCTTGGCTCTGGAGGCTCAGACCCCTTCTGTGACTTCTTCTTCTTCAACTCCTGCTGCTGTTAAAGAGCCCCCCCCCATTTCCCTGAGGGACACTCTTGAAGCTAAGAAGCCTAAAAAATCTTTGGCTCTGATTCCTTTAGGCCTGAAGAAATGACCTCCCTAGTTGGATACTACAGTTCCTTTGGATTCGGGGAACATCATCACCATCTCTCCTCCAACCTTGTCAGCTCCTACATTGGATCCAATACCACAGGATACGAGGACTTTGACAAGGTCTCCTGCTCTTTCTTCCAGGTCAGAACACTCCCAGCCTCCCTCATTGGCTTCATCCAGGTCCTCCAGAAGCTCGTCTGAGGTGGATATAGACAGGATGATAAGGAGATTTCTCAAGGCCCAGATCCAGATAGAGGTAGTCTCAGCTTCATCCCCTGTTGAATCCATTAGCTTCCTTGGCCATTCCATTAGGACTCCTTCTCCAATCCAACCCTCAGTTTCTGAGTTGCAGGATTCAGGACTACCATGCATGTCGGGCTTAGGGCAGGGGAAGTTTCCTTCTTCAATGCCAAGGATGCCCTTGACTAGCCCTGTTCCAGCCTTTTCAGAGCAGACCATGTCTTGGAGCTGTGGTGTCAGTGCTCGGTTCAGGGCTCTGGGGTTGTCTCCATGCTTCTTGGGTGAGTCCTGCCCATTTTCCCTATGTGGTTTTGGCTTTGGAGGGAGGGTAAGGGCTTCTCCTCATCCTTCAGGCTTTCATATAGTGGAGAGGGTTTTCTCTCATGTTGGAGATCCAACAGCACATATTCCTCAATGTGCCCCAGTACCCTCGTCAAATCTAGGCCTTGCTTCCACTCATCCTGCCATGAGTCTTCTTATCATGAGGAGTCTCCAAGAACTTCCTGCTCAGGAGGGATCCCTTTCTTCCAATACTTCTCCAGAGTACCCAGCTGAGGAAATTCCTCAGAGGAAGATGTGTTAGAGGAGGCATGTTGACTCCCCATTGGAGTCTTTAACTAAGGACACTGATGATGGGAAGGAGCCACCTGATCCCCAACTGAAGATGTCTCCTTTGGAGATATATTAGAGATCCTGAAGCACAAAGATGTGTGGTCTGCCCAACCTCATTCCTCTGAGGAGTCAATTCTCTTGGAGGCATTTGGGATGGGCCCATCTATGTCTTGAGTGACCCCTCCAGTTGACTTAGTATCCCATCAGGTATGGAAGGATCCAGACACCATTGAGCCCATACCCAAATGACCTGATAGGTCTCTGGTACCTCATGCAGACAGAAAGCATTAGAGTAAGGGTCCTGTAGTTGATGCCATCTTGGTGGCGGCAGCCACTAAGAAAGAGCTGGCAGAAAAAAACTGCTACTGTCTCTCTGCCTAATGAGGAGTCTAGAGCACTGGACAGGATTGGGAAGTTTTTCTATGCCTCAGCCACCTTTGTGCTGAAGTCATTAAACTATCTGGCTCATTTTACTTGGCTACAGAGACATCTGATCAAGGAACTGTCAGCCTCTCTGAGTCCATGCCTGTGAAGGAATATAAGAAAGTTTCTCCCAAGCTGACCACTCTTTCATCCATCACCAACTCATCAATGAGGTTAATCTCCCATACCACAGAAGGCATCTTACGAGCAGCCAGTTCAGGACTCTCCCTAAAGAGGCATGCCTGGATGAGGCTATGAGATTTTGTGGAGCCCTTTAAGGCATAATTTGTGAATGGCACTTACGATGGTACCTCCCTTTTTGGGCCATCAGTTGGAGATATGCTTACACACAGCGAAAAGAATGGAAAGAGCCTTTCTGCTGTTGGAATCAAATTTTCTACCCCCCCCCCCAGAGGTCATTCTCGAGGAACCAACATGGAGGTAAGAAAATGTGGTTTTGCAAGTCCCAAAGGCCTTTCCAGGACCCAAGTGGGGAACACTTCTCTAGAGGCACAGTGGGAGAGTTTAATGGTAGACATAATTCCAGAGGCAGAGGGACACTGTAGAACCAGGGTTTTAGGGAATCCTTTCCCCATAAGCCCTACCAGTGCTCCTGAAGTGCTGCCTGACTGTCCATCCCTGGAAACAGTCGGGGGCCAACTAGCTTTACACCCAAAAGCCTGGACCCAGTTGACTGAAAACTATTGGGTGCTAAGTATAATATCCAGAGATTATTACATTCCCTTTTATCTTCTTCCACCAAACTCCAAAAGCCTTCCTAACATGCTACCCTGTCAAAGGGAACAGGCAGCACAAGAAATTCAACAACTATTCCTAAAAAGAGTCATCCAAGAGTTCTCAACCGAACAAAGAGGATTCGAACTTACTCTTGCTTTTTTTTGGTGCCGAAAAAGACAGGGGACTTAAGCCCTGTTTTGGATCTAAGCAAATTGAATAAACATGTAAAGAAGTCAAGTATCTGAATGGTTACCTTTCAGTCTATTCTGCCACAGTTGCACAAGGATGACTGGATGTGCTCGATAGATCTCAAGGATGTGTGCTATCACATCAAAATAGACAGGTGCTTAAGGGGATATCTTAACTTCCAACTGGGAGCCAATTATTACCAATTCATGGCACTACCCTTTGGGCATACCACAGCCCCCTGGGTGTTCACCAAATGCGTGGCAATGATAGCAGCTCACTTGAGTTTCAGGGGATTCCAGGTGTTTACATATTTATATGATTGGCTCCTGACCACTCCCACAAGGCATTGGCTAATCCAAATCAGGGATTACTTAATCCAGTAATCACACTCTGTGGGTATCACCATATACATGAGCAAATCCAACCTGACTCCAGTACAGAACCTGGAATTTATAGGTATGCAGATCGACACAAGGGATCAGATAGCTTCTCTTCCTTTGCACTGAGTAATGACTCTGAGAAATCAGGTGCAGGAATTCTTAGCTCAACAGATGTCCACAGCTTGATTGATCCTACAGACCTTAGGGTCCATGTCAGCAGCCATTCTGTTAGCCCTTCCAGCCAGATTTTTCATGCGGGTTCTTCAGTGGACATTAGTGAAACAATGGCCCATCCTCTCTCAACCATTGTCCCTTCACATCAGGCTGACTCCCATTTGCAGCCATCATCTCAATTGGTGGATACAGTCAGGAAATGTCATTCTAGTCAGACCATTCTTGAACAACCCCCCCCTATAGCTGCCATGACCATGGACACTTCCCAGTTTGGATGGGGATGGCATTACAATGGGAAGATGGTCCAAAGCACCAGGTCCACAACCGAGACCAGGCTGCATATCAGTGTTCTAGAGATGAGAGCACTACTCCTAACACTGCAAGCCTTTCAGGACATTCTCCCCTTGGGGACTATTGCAGTACACACTGACAACGTCTGTTGTTTGGTACAACGCAAACAAGGAGGTACCTGGTCTTACCACTTGTGCAGGGAGGCCAAGAGGGTGTGGGAATAGGCAATATCTTTATACCACTTTCTAGTTGCAGTGCATATCCTGGGGAAAACCAACAATCTGGTGGACAGACTCAGCAGATCGCTTCTGGTTCTATAAGAGTGGTCTCTCAATCAATCAGTGGCAAACCTGATCTTCAGTCATTGGGGTCAGCCTTGCTGTGACCTATTTGCCTCTCCCCTCATCAACAAATGCAGCAAGTTCTTTGCTGTGATTCCCTCCTCTGGGGGAGTCCCAGAGAGATGCACTAGTCCACGACTGGCCTCCAGGTCTCCTGTATGCTTACCCTCCTCTTCTGCTCATTCCAAAGATTCTTCCAAAGTCAAGCAGGTTAAAGAGCTCAGTCATCATTGCCCCCTTCTGGCCTCGTCAGGTGTGGTTCCCCTTCCTATGGTCTCATCTGAAATATCCTCCTTGGATTCTGGAGCCAGGTCAGGACCTGCTTTCTCACCCATCAAGGATGCAGCATCCAAACCTTCTAGTCCTCAAATTGACTGCTTGGTTTCTCCACTTCCAACCCTAGTGAGACAGTCCAGGCTTAATTCCCCGGTCCAAAAAATTCTTCTAGCCTCACAAAAGGCTTCCACTAGAATGTCTACACCAGTAAGTGGAAGAAATTTGTTATTAGAGTCACGAACATGAACACTGATCCTTTCTCATCACCAGTTTCAGACGTTTTGTTATTTCTTAGCAATCTTTTTGATGAAGGTGCTAGCTTCTCAACTATCAAATTACACTTAGCTGCTATTTCCAACATTCATGATTCAAGGCAGTCCCATTCTCTGTTCAGTTTTACACTATTCAGATCCTTCATGAATGGTGTTTTCTTATTAAGGTCTCCAATTAAGGACCCATCTCCCCCTTGGGACCTCACTCTTGTGTTACAGGCTTTGAACAAGGGACCCTTTGAGCCAGCAGCAAGTTGCAACATGAAGTTTCTGTCATGGAAAACAGCCTTCCTAGTGGCTATAACTTGCACTAAGAGGATTTCTGAACTGTAAGCCTTATCCTCCAAACATTCTTACATACTTTTTCATAAAGGCAGTGTCCTTGTGCACCAATCCATCCTTTATGCCCAGAGTGGCTACAGAGAATAATATTAATCAATCCATCCAATTACCAGTGTTCTTTCATAACCTCTCTAATAAAGGACAGTATGTTCTCCATCTTCTAGACATTCACAGACAGCTCTGTTTTTACCTGTACAGGATCAAACAACACAGAAGGTTTGATCAGCTTTTCGTAGCTTTCTCATCTAATAGACTTGGAGTGTTATCTAAAATTACCTTGGAGAAATGGATATCTGACTGCATCTCATACATTTACTCATTTAAGAGACTGAAATTACCTAGACCTCCCAGAGCACATTCCACCAGAGCTATGGCTACTTCTATGGCCTTCTGTTCTAGAACTTCCATTGATGACATTTGTGCAGGAGTGACATGGTCTAACAGTCATAACTTTGTATTGCACTACAAGTTGGATATCATATCCAGCAGCAGGACCTCCTTTGGTTCGATGGTGCTCCGGCATGTCCTTCCATGAGGGCCACCCAAGATCTATGCATCTCTGAACTCTGACCCTATAGTGAGGAGGAATGAAGAAGACAACATCAGATTAAAAGGTTATGTCTTACCATAGCTTGGCATCTGTGTTGCTTCCTTCATTCATCCTCACTTTCCCACCCAACCATCGCCCCTGCCTTGTCTCTTCTAGAGATACCTAAATTAGGAAAGGACTTCTATGACCCATGTCTGAGCCTTTTCTGCAATTCCTTTTTTGTGTGAGTACTGGATGTATGGAATCAGCAAACTCAATCTGAGGTACTTGAGTGAATGTAGTGCATTATGGGTAAGAGGGAGGAATGTGAGAGTCAGATCCAAGTCTGTGGAATGTGGCTGAGCCAGATCCGAAACCCTATTGTGGGGAGGAATGAAGGAAGACAACACAGATGCCAAGTTATGGTAAGACATAACTTTTTATTTTCTCCGTAACCAATGTTTGTCATCCTCATCCTCTTCATCATCATCAGTTAATGAGATAATTTGCCACCCATATTACAGGAGTTAAGTGACCTCTTAATGTGCTCCCAACACAGCTCAGTTCTTGGCAGATAATAATCACTGAAATATGGAGCTGAATACATAGGTTCATAGATTAGTACTAAGCTAATTGCCCTTGCGAGCCATTTTAAGCCAAGCCAATTATCCCTTGTGAGACTCAAACCCTGCACCTGGTGTTTGTAAGGCAAACACCTTCACCATTAGGCCACCCTAATGCAGGTGCAGCTATGTGAGAATGCTATTCATCAAATTTAGCTCAGCATTTAACACAGTTGCCCTTATGCAATTGATCAATAAGCTAGTACATCTGGGCAACAGCAAACACCTTTGCAATTGGATCCAGGACTTTTTGATTAACAGGCAACAAGAAGAAGTTTCATTCAAAGTAAGGTCTATGATCTTCTGAAGGCACAAAATTCAACATTCAGGGCAAATGGCTGAGAAGCCTTAAGTGTGGGGAGGGCAAACTGAAGAATGGCATAAAACAGGTTAAGAGGGAATATGGGAGGAAGGTACTAAACCACTTCGAGGACATGAGGGATACCAGATGGTTATGGCAGGGTATACAACAAATTACAGACTATAAATTGAGAGCTGCATAATGTAATAACACTGACTTCCTAGACAGGCTGAATACCTTTTTTGGAAGATTCAACGATAGGAACACAACAGCTGTGCAAAGATTACATGCAGAGACATATCATGCAGTACTCAGCCTTAGCCCAATGGAAATAAAAAGGGTGCTACAGAAAGTTAATCTTAGAAAGGCAGCCGGTCCAGATAATATCTTGGTTAAGGTGTTAAACAGTTGTGCAGAACAACTACATACAGAACTCATGGATATATTTAACACCTTGCTTGGCCTAGCAAAGGTCCCTTCATGTTACAAAGAAACGAATATCATCCCTCTACCCCAAAAAGCCTCACCTTCCAGCTTGAACGACTTCAGGCCTGTTGCACTAACATCCACAGTTATGAAATGTTTTGAGAGGCTAGTAAAGAAACACCTGTCTGCAGAACTACCATCAACTTTTGATCCACTGCAGTTTGCCTACAAAGAAAACAGATCCACAGCTGATGCAATAGCGGTCACATTGCATCTTGCTCTTGAGCATCTGCAGAGCAGGTGCAGCTATGTAAGAATGCTATTCATCAAATTTAGCTCAGCATTTAACACAGTTGCCCTTATGCAATTGATCAATAAGCTAGTACATCTGGGCAACAGCAAACACCTTTGCAATTGGATCCAGGACTTTTTGATTAACAGGCAGCAGAAGGTTTGTGTGGTCAAGAATACCTCTAGAAGCATAACACTCAACAAAGGTGTTCCTCAGGGTTGCATTCTCAGCCCCCTATTGTTTAATATTCTAACCCATGACTCCACAGCAAACTTCAGTACAAATCATGTCATCAAGTTTGCTGATGACATCATAGTGGTGGGTTTCATCAGGAGAGAGGACGAGAGTGTATATAGAGAAGTGGTTAACACACTGATTGAAACAATGTTGTCCTGAATGTAAGTAAAAGAAAAAGAGATCATAGACTACAGGAAGAGGAAAACACCCCATACACTGCTCCTGATCAACGGCGAGATGGTGGAAAGGGTATGCAGTACTAAATTCCTTAGAGGTCATATCTCTGATGATCTCTCTTGGTCAGGGAATACCTACCACAGAGTGAAAAAAGCACACTGACATGTCCACTTTTTGAGAAGACTCAAAAAGGTGAAACTACCATTGTCAGCATTTTACACCTTCTACAGAGCAGCAATTGAAAGCATCCTAACATCCAATTTTTTGGTATGGAAGCTGTTCGGTTGCAGATAAGAAATCACCGCAGAGAGTGGTAAGAGTTACCAAGAGGATAACTGTCATTAGTCTGCCCACAATCCAGGATCTTTATACATCGAGGAGCCTAAAGAAAGCCACCAAAATACTAAATGATGCAACTCATCCTACAAATACTCTGTTTATGAGCCTGTAATCGGGTAAATGATACAGCAGTATTTGATGCAGGACAACTAGATTTGAAGACAGTTTTTAACCGAAAGTGATTAGACTTCTTAATTCAATATTAGGTCTGATCACTGACAGGTCAGGAAGTTGGGACTTCCCATTCACTATTAAATATTATTTTATCTATTATTTATTAAGCCCAGCCAAATATTATAATTTATACTACTAACCCAGGTTCAATATTTTTTCTTCAGCTGTTACTGCTATGTGCTTGTTCACCCACAATGTGGTACATGGTTCATGTGCAATACTATTGCTTGAAATTTGCTGCTAGCATACCTCTCAACTGTACAGATTTTCTCAGAATGTCCAGATTTGTCTGGACATTGTGTATTTTTAGTATCGTAACAAGTGTGTGTTTCTAGGAATATATGTAGCTATATACTTACGTGTAGTGTTGATGTATAAGACAGTGGTAGTATTATTATAAGCAGTTTTAAATTGCCTTTCTACGTATGTGATTTTGTTTTGTCTGTCCCATGATGAGCTGATTGCATAGACTATCATTTAATCTGCACTTGTGTAAATCTAAATGACAATAAAGTTACTTTTGACTTTGACTTTGACATTCAAGCTATTCCAAATTATAGCTGAGAATTGCCTGGCTCCATCGCCTGGATCAATGGAGCCTTAGCTGTTATACAGGCAAATAGGGATTGATTAGCAGCCCTAACACTGGAGGAGCCAGACAGTGAGTGAAAGGACATATCCTTCTTACCTGTCCTGAAGTTTTAGGAAGTCTTACACACTTGGGGGCACACATGGTGGTGCAAGTTCCTTGGTGGAGACCAGAGAAATCAATTATCGTGCTTTAAGGTAGGTGCAAGGCTATTGGAGGGAATGCCTCTTGTGAAAGTGAAATGAGGGGACATCTTCCATAGTCAGCCCATTACACATTCCTTCTCAGTGCTGTGCCAAGTACGTGTGATAGGACCAAAAAAAAAAAAATTCTCCAACCACCCTTGATGGACATCTAATGATGGTCTCTCCTACCAGACCCCCTACTTCAGTAATGTGAAAGATGACTGATGGGGAGGAGATTAATAATTGAAAGACAGTGGTGGGCAACAACAAAACTAAGAGCAGAAAACAGGTGGGATCACTAGCAACTCCTTTGCTATTGATTGGAGAGGTCCTTTATCTGATCTGTCACTCCATGCTTTAATAACATTGTCTTTGTCTTTGTTTATAATGGTTTTCTGTGAACTCCAAAAGACTGTGATTACAGCTTATATAATGAATGTGATAATGATATCAAGGGTGATGATAGCAACATAACTCAGAAATATTTGTTAACTGACATATGACTTTTATATTAAGCAAATGCTCAAATGTTATATTTTGTTTTCACAGGGAACAACCATTGTAACAAACCTGTCATCTGTCTTGAAGGATGAAACAGTCTGGGAAAAACCACATGAGTTTTACCCAGAACATTTTCTAGACACCAATGGAAAATTTGTAAAGCGTGATGCCTTCTTGCCTTTTTCAGCAGGTAAGTGAAATATAGATTAACTTTTCAAATATAATGTATCAATTCATGAATTTAACCAAAAGCAAGTGCCTGCTATATCACAATGTCCAGTCCTATGATCTCCTCCCTAACCCCATTACTGCAACACCCCATGCAGATACCCAAGCAAACACGCACAACACACTCACTTGTACTTGTATGTATAAACATACACACAAAACACACACACAGGCACAGAGACATGTACGCACAAAGAAACACACACACATTCATTCATTTTGACTCATCTGTGCCACTACAGGCACACAGAAATATGTCTACAAACACACACACACACACACACACACACACACACACACACACACACACACACACACACACACACACACACACACACACACACACACACGCTGATGCACTCCTTTCCCTACAGGTTTGCTGGACTTACCTGTACCCCTAATACTCTCATAGGAGTGAATGGCTGACCTAGCTTAAAACATTACTTGGCTGAGCAATTCTCTGAATCATTCGGTCATGTAATTCAGGGGCTATGAACATTTCTGGAGGAGAGCACAGTAATTAGCTTTAGCCACTCCCCCAGACTGCTGCATTAGCATGTGGCTTTTCCAGAGAGACTGCCCTCCATGGTAGGGACCCCACAAAAGGAAAACCTTAACACAGCAGTAGTCTCAGAATCAGAAGGGCTTAGCACAATGTGGAAATTTTCTGACGTTTCAGCATTCGACTAAATCTTATTGAATTCTGGAGTAATTCTTCCTACTGTATCTCAGATCAAAGATTATCTGTAAACCTGCAGAACAAGTGTAGATATGGTTACCATTAGTATTATAGTCAAACTGTATAAACAGTCTATAATTTGCAGAAGGCATTCTCCTCTCCATGCATGTGATATGGTAGAGATGTGTAATAAAGTAAATAACAGAGAAGCATCAGAATAGTGTAATGTGTTAGAAGCACAGAAAAATATCCAAAGTCTGCAGGGGATAGTGTGCTGCACTTGAAGAATGAGTAAACTGTAGAACATCATAACAACTTGGCCTGAGCCACACATAATGCTAGTAGGCTGTACTAGAACTTGCCCAGGGCATAGTGTACTGTGTCATAAATCTTCAAGTAAGGCTGTGAAGAATCTTATCGTAATCAACGAGAAACTGGTCAAAATGTATTATAAATATGATATTAACCCACAAGAAGATATTATTTTTGGGCATAGCCAGGTAGGATACAAAAAAAGAAAGGATTGACCAACTCTCTGAGTGATAACTGCTGCCCCCACATAAGAAAGTAATATCTGTTAAAAAGGGTACATTCAGTCAAGTACCCAGTGTGCTAGCCACTCCAAGGACACACACAGCAAAAACTAGTAGGTAGTTCCTGTTATTCTTGACTTCAGATTCATGCAGTTTTCCAGTATACTATTAAATGTTTTAATTAAGTAAATGTTGATAAATAATGCTATAGTGCTCGACTCAATGACTGAAGGATGACTTTGAATCACTTATACAAATACAACCTATTAATGCATTCATTATTTAGATTATTTGCTTAGGTTCATAGTAACTAAACTACATTACAATGATCACAACAAAAAAATCATGCAAGTAACACTAACACAATGAAAGATAACATTCACAATGAATACAGATGTAAGAATCATTGCAAGGAGCAACCTCTGTAACTCTGACACCCCCACCTCTTTCAATATAACAAATCCAAGATTGCAAATGACAGCAGAAACTCTGTACATCTTAGGCTCCACAATGCTTGACTAACATAGAATAAAAAAAAAATCATCACAACCCATCCTAAAAGATCCAAGCTGTATAGTCCCATTTAATACCGATATAACTACTGCAAAACAATAATTATTCTCCAAATTGACACCCTCTGCCTTCAACTCAGAGTCAAGGAGCCAAAATAAAGCTCACCCTAACATGCTGCTTGCTGCAATTATTATGTCACACACTCACACACTGAGTCCCTTGTCCATGACTGTGGAGGAATATTGGCATAAAGTATGACATCTGCATGACTACGTAAATCAGTGTTAGTACTGTACTTCTGCACCATCACCATCTGCCAATCATATCCCCTGACAGCTTGTTCTCATAACAACTGACCCCTTAATCCTGCCCTAATTCTGATATTGTAATACTGTGCCTCACAGTGTTATATAATACGGTTTGTGAGCTGAAGTTCTACACTTGAAAACAGAGGCAACCATAACAGTGAAACTTGTGCAGTTTTGATAAATTTAGGCAACAGTCTTTCAGAAAACAGAAGGAAGAAAAGTGAATCTTGAGTAGTTGTAGATCAAAGACTGTTCCAGTTATTTAATTATTTTTATCTGTTAATACATAAATAAATACATAACTGATAGGAAAGTAGCTGACTGAAATCAGGTTACAGATGGGAGTGGGAGTCTCTCCCTCCTGTTTGGGGAATTCCTCTTCACCCGCCAAACTACACTCTTCTTTTCCCTGCTGTCATTCAGCATATGCTTGCTCAGGGGGTGATAGAAGTTGTCCCTTCTCGTCAGTTTGGAAAAGGATTTTATGTCGGGATGTTCCTGGTGACAAGTTCTGGATCTTTCCTTTCTGAATCTGTTCATCATACTTTCCAAGTTCAAAATGCTGTCACTTCAAAACTTCTTACCACTTATTCTTCTTATGAGTTTTCTAGTGGCCTTAGCTTTAAAAGATGTGTGTTATCACATTCCTATAGGTCTAGAATTCAGATGTTTCTTAAGGTTTTCTGTGTCTTGATCACATTAGCAGTTCTCTGCATTACCCTTTAGTCTATTTTCTGCTCTGGGGGGTATTCAGAAAGTATCCAGCTTCTGTGATAGTCTACTGTAGACTGCAAGGTATTCACATTTTCCATGCTTAGATCACCTTTTTATCTTTGCAGAGTCTTTTTCAATGCATCAGGAAATTCTCAGTCTGGTAATTGATCTCATTCAAAGCTTGGAATTCCAAGAGAACTTCCAGAATTCTGATCAGAATCCTTCTGACACGATTGGTTTTCTGGGGTGTCTCCTGGACACCTTAGTTTAAAGAACTTTGGGGTAAAAAATAAATCTGTATTTAGATTGATTCCTGAATTTTTACACTGAGACTACTGTCTCAGCAAGGGAATTCCTTGGGATTCTGGATTTCATGGCATATGTGATCCTCATCATGCCACTTGCAAGAGTCCACATGAGAAAAATCCAGTGATACCTGAAATCTGTACGGTCCCATCATCAACATCTTCTGACATTTCAAATTTCAGTTTTGGTATTTGAGAAAAGGGATATTTTGTGATTGAGACACCAAATTTTTCAAAATCCTATTCCTGCGTCACCACAGTAAGTCAGTCAGTTACAATAGACACCTTAGACTTTGCATGGGGGAGCAGTGTCTAATGGGAATAAAAGTGGAATGCCTTTGGAAAAAATTAGACAAACCAAAACACACAAGCATAAAAGAGATGTTATCTCTTATAAATGCTCACAATTCTCTCTACCATCAGTGGGCCCTGAGACCTCTTCAGCTGTTTACAGACAACACCACAGTAATGCAGGAGATTAGCAGAAAAGGGGAGACAGGTCTTAACCTCTGTGCAGACTAGCCATGGTAGCTTGGAATACATAACTCTCAACCTGGAAACATCAAAAATCTGGACAAAGGCCCATGAAAATAGGTACAAATCTGTATACTGATTAACATAAAATTTGCATACATAATTATGTAACCCCCACCCATGCCAATGGAATTGTGGTATACCAACTTTAAAATGCAAACTGAAGAACATACAACCAAAATATAATCATGAAATACAAAATAAGCAGAATAGTGTTTATATATATATATATATATATATATATATATATATATATATATATATATATATATATATATATATATATATATATAAAATGGTCACAGTCACCAAGGCCATTGATGAGGGAAAGGCAGTCCATACAGCCTACCTTGACCTTGCATGTAAACCCATATGTCACAAGATGGGTTGCAAAAGGACAGAACCCACAGGGTTAAAGTGGTGTCCCACATCTACTTCTAGTACAGGCCAACATGGGAGGACTTTGACAAAGTTTGCAGATGACTGCAAACTGGGCGCTGCATCAGACATGGATATCCTTCAGAAGGGACTCACAGAAATAGATAGCTGGTGCCAGAGCCATGGCCTGAAGTTAAACGTAAAAATGTTCGGGAAAAGTGGAAAAAACAAAAAAATACCTATAGTGGCACACCTACTACCAAGAAAGGCACAAATCAGGACCTGGGGACCCAGGCTGACAGTGGCCTTGACACCACGCTTCTTTGACTTCTAGAAAGCTAAAGAGGACAAAGACCACCAGATCATGAAGGAATCATGATCTCATACTGATCCAGATGATAGTGAGGTCATTGTTCCCCTTGTACACTTCAATTCCTGATGCATACATCGAAATAACAATGCCCCAATTCGGATGTATCTCACCAACATGCAGAGAGAAAGAGAGAGACCCCAAAAGTTCCTCACCAAAGGATAAAAAAAATCTGTCATTGCCTGCCATGATGAAGAAACCTCCCTCTCAGCTCAGTACAGTCTGCTCTCAGAGGCTCAGAGTGTGTGACATACAGCATACAGTCCAACCCGGATTAAAAAATGGATGCTCCACCTCAAAAAAAAAAAAAACCAAAACCCACCAAGAGCAAAGCTTATTTCTAAACCTTAGCACGGATATAAATAGACGGCTGGAGGGGGAGATTTATCACTCAGAGACTCCCTATGCTGTGGAAAATCTTGACCTGTGGATGGGACAACAAACTAATGGGCACAGTATTCAGATAGCCTAGTATAAACCTATGAACCTATATATATATATATATATATATATATATATATATATATATTAGAACTTGTGCAAAACTAAAATACAAGAATAACCACACAAAAACATTTACTTTCAAACTTACAGGCCCTTCATTTTCATTTCTTTTATTTCTTCCACTACAACATTTACTTCACTGCTCTTTATTGGCTGCAATAAACAGATTCCTGAGGTTTCTTTAAAATTACTGAAATTACTTAATCAAACTGCAGACTTAAGTCATGACAATTTCATTGAGGCAAACTGCATTTTATGATGTAGCAGAAAGGTCATTCAGGGGAAGAATATTTTTTTGTTATTATTAAGAGGTTCAGAAGTTGCAACATAATGTGTCTGTTTCATGATCTCCTAAGAGGCTGGAAAAAAACTCATCTTGCACAGAATACAGTAACAACTCAGGTTCTAGGTATCTTATTTTATTACCACTTATACCCCATTTCGATCTGTGCCTCAATATGACCATGTTTCTCTCTGATTTACTGCAGCTAGGGTCATTACCGCCACTCCTGCAACTAACAGTTCCCAGGATAAAACAGACTCCTGTCCTGTCTGCCTTAAAGAGCTTAAACAGACCGATTGAAAATGCAATGCATAGCATTATTGTTTATGAGGAATATTATTCTGGTAACCTGCATAAACTCAAGTCATGCTATGCTATTTTTATTTCCTGTTATTGTACCTTTAAATTCATTTTAAAAGGAAGTATGTTTTGTTCATACTATACCGCTCAACGTCTTAGAGTAAGAAATCTGGACAAAGCCAAGAAAAAAGTGATACAAATGGGGAACATTTTTAAATATTGCTCTTACAAACTTAGAAAGTTGATAGAATAACAGGTTTTGCATTAGCATGAATTTTCTGAAGGGTATGAATTCTAAAACTCAAATGTCTGTCATTATTTTCTAACTTCAGTCTTTAATGATTTGTCATCAATTTGCCAGAAAGCCACAATTTTATGAAAAACGGACCAAAATTATAAGGCAAAAATCTGGACATTCTGCGAAAATCTGTACAGTTGAGAGGTATGGATTCCTAACTTAAAAGTGCTTTTCCATGCACAGAAAGAATGCCCACAAGGCTGATTACATTACAATAGACTGTCCTCTGTGAAAACATTTATTTTTCCAGCCTAACAGCCTCACATTCCAGGTTAAGAAAAGTCTGTGATGAAGTATATAAAGGACTTCTGCAATTCATAGTGATGTCTCACACACACACACACACACACACACACACACACACACACACACACACACACACACGCACACCTTCAGTTAAGTAAAGAATTGCTGCCAGCCAGGCTGCACACACCTTAAATGCTCATAAGACCCAAAGGTTTCAGCTTAACAGAACGCAGCAAGCACACACCTTCAATGCTTGTAAGACACAGAGGTTTCAGCTTAACAGAATTCATGCAAAGTCCATTTCTCTTGCACATACCTTCAATGAGCTTAACAGATTTGCTGCCAATAAAATGCAAGCACCTTCAATTAACTAATAAATTGCTGCCAGAGACTGCACAGACACCTTCAATGCACATTATACTACACAAAGGTTTCAGATTGAGATTTGCTGACAGTCTGCTGTGCCATTTCAGCTTTTGAGAAGGTCTGCTGTTAGATGAACAGAATGCAAGCAAAGTAAAACAGCTGCAGAGTGACTCTGCCGTTTCTCTCACACATACCTTCAATTCAGCACACACCTTCAGTTAAGTGCTGTTAGACTGCACACACCTACAATGTTCATAAAACACAAAGGTTTCAACTTAACAGAATGCAAGCAGTCCATTTCTCTTGCACATACCATCAATTAATTAGCTTAACAGATTTGCTGCCAGTAAAATGCACACACACACCTTCAATTAACTAAATAATTGCTGACACCTTCAATTATGCACATAAGACACAAAAGTTTCAGCTTAACAGATTTGCTACCAGACTGCCATTTCAGCTTTAGAAAAGGAGGACCGCTGAGCCATTAGCTGAACAGAATGCATTTGCAAACAAAGTAAAACAGCTGCAGACTCTCTGCCATTTCTCTTACTCTCACACTTCAGTTAAGCATCACACAACTGGACCAGTTTCAATTTAAGAGAATTGACTGCTCTTAGCATTAGCTTAACAGAATTACTGCCAGATTGCCAGGTTTCAGCAAGCAAGCAAAGTAAAACAGACTTAACAGAATGACTGCTATGCTAGACTGGTAGGACTGCTGTTTCAGCACTCCACACAACATTACTGATTTCTTCACAGAATGATTGACTGCCATTTAAACAGCTGCGCACTCTGCCATTTCTCTTGTTGCAGATAAGGCAAAGACAATTAATATTACAGCCAGTTAGACTTGCACCCCGGGATTCATGAAACTTGCTCCATGCGCCAGAGTAGAGTCGGCAATCCAGCACCAAATATGGCTGTCGAGCAATTCAGCTAAGAGCTGTTTCCACATGCACTACCAGTGTATGCCAGAGCTATGCAGCTCCCGACTCATGTGTGCTAATAACCCCATGTACAGCAGTGTAGCATGCAAATGAAGGTATATAGCAATTCATGAAGTGGTGCAGGCGTAGCATAAGCATGCAGAAATGTAAACCAAAAAAAATGGTTTACATTTATTCAAACAGAACATCGGAGCCAAGAAAGTGGACCAAACTTACGTATTACAATGTTAACATATGCCAATGGCTAAATATACAGCCAATGGCATAAAAAAACACGTACAACACATAAAAAATAACATTTAATGTCAGGGCCACACTAACGCAAAGTACAACCACAGTGCATGGGTGCGCAAACGGGAACACAAGGAAAATATATTTAGATGTCATAAAACTGCAATGTAACACAAATCATGATTTCACCATAATAGTCAATGGTATGCATGCTACACCACAACCAAGGCGCAAGGGTTGCTAAGGGTCTGTGACAGTGTTCCGCGCGGTTACTAGGAATTAGTAGTCAATGCCATGCAAATGAGTCAAGTAATACTGAATCGCAAACGTACTGCAGGCATAAGGATGTACCACATGGTGCAGCAGTACAACACTGAGGAGTGGCCTGGAGGTAAACATGACATCATGAGAGGTGTGCGCTGCCGTAGCTGTAAGCACATTGGAGCATTGGTAATCCGGGTTGTCTGTTGCTAAGCAAAGCCACAGGATAGGGGTGTGTACCTAACCATAGCTATGCTTAGCTGAGAGCACACAAGGTGACTGAATGTGCATGTGAACATGGATAAAAACGCACTCAAAAGCTGGAAACCAGGCTCGCACAGTGCGCAACTTAGGTGAATCAGGAAAGTTACGGGAAGACAATAAGGAAATGCTGCAGCATGATAATTGGAGTACAAATGAGTAATTAACACCTGGAAACTTACAGTGGGTTATAGACAACAGCTAACAAGGCTGCTAGCAGCTACCTGCAGAATAGGAAAGGGGAGGAGCTGTACAGCAAAGAAAAGAGAACTGTCACAGCAGAACAAAGCAAACTTGCTGTAGATCAGCTACATAACACATTTCCCAACACAATCCTGGGTTGTGGAAGCACAAAACAAGAAAGGTGGCAGCTGGATGCATGCCTGACAATGGGAGGTGAATCGGGTTGAAAATAGCAGTAAAGGGCAGTAGATGAATCACGGCAGACAAGCATAAGTCAACATCAAAGGCCCCACAGTAGCAGTACGTGCTGCAAAACCAATAATTAAGATACCCTGTAGCTGGAATAGCACAAACACACCCAATTAAACCAGCATCATCCATTGCACAATAGTATAAGGTGTGAAAGCCCCACACACACACACTAGTGTATTCCCAGACACACTGCACCATTGGTGTATACAGATGGGGAATTTTTAATATGTATATGTTAGGGGCTGCCATAGCTTTGATTCACCAGCATGTGTTGGAGACTGACGGTGGTGTGGAGGATGATGCTGACAACCATCTCAGGCACTGGAGGAGTACACGAGTGTTCAGACCCAGGGTACCCTACCAGGGGCTACATGATCTGGAGATAGTAGAGCATTATAGGGTGGACAGGGACATCATACAGCAACTTGTTGAGCTGTGCCGGCCACGCCTCAGAGCCAGAAGTAACAGAGGGGAACCCATCCCAGTGGACACATAGGTATGTGTAAGCTTGAGAATACTAGCCACAGGTATATTCCAAAGGCCAACTGGGGATATTATGGAGATCTCACAGGTATCAGCATCCAGGGTACTCTACCAGTTCCTGGATGCCATGTTACCACATGCCAATGAGCACATACACTTCCCCTGAATGCAGGAGGAGTTGGCCAGCAATATGCGTCTCTTCCACTGTGTGGCAGACTACCCGGAGGTACTGGGTGCAATAGACTGCACGCACATACACATCAAGTCACCACCCGGTGAGCAGGGTAGGCGCTACATAAACTGCAAGAGATTCCCCTACATCAACTCCAGGTCATGTGCAATGCCCAGCGCATTATCATAGATGTGTGTGCTCACAGTCCTGGAAGCTATCATGACTCCCACATCTGGCATGCCTCACAGCTGTATCAGGTATTTGCCAGGGGGGGACATCCCATATGGCCACCTGGTGGGGGATGCTGGCTATGCACTGGAACCGTGGATGATGACACCCATCAGAAATGCACACACAGCCTTGCGAGAATGCCATAATGAGGCACACGCAGAAAACAGAATCATCATAGAGCGAGTGTTTGGGATACTGAAATCATGGTTCCATTGCTTGGACATATCTTGTGGAGCCTTGCAGTACTCTCCAGGAACGTTTGCCCACATCTTCATAGTATGTGCCATGCTGCACAATATGATCCTGTGGAAACAGCTGCAGCAGGGACAGAATGATGAAGGCCCTCACAGCCCACCACCATTGCCAAGGGACCCACAGGCAAGGGGGGGCTCAGACCATGAACACCTTGTGCTAGCCCCAGTAGGCAGATGGAGGTGTGCCCAATATGCCCATGCCTTGGCAAAGAGGGAACGTATAGCACACACACTGACAGTGTAGGCAGTTATGGACTGACACCCTTCTCCACCTGCACATACAGCAAACATGGATGGCACACACACACGACCACCTGTAAATTGCCATGTATAGGTGGTCTACTGTGTGCATCCTACATAGGCAGCCCTCAACTATTGTACACACAACCGCCATTGGCACAACGTAAGTCAATACCTGAACAGTATATTAAGCTATCAGCATTTGTCCATACTGTATGTACAGGTTCATAGATACATAGGTAGGTACATGCCCAACCACCGAGGCCACTCATAAGTATAAGCAAAATGTGTCTGCTGTTGCCACCCCATCGATCAACTAACTGTCCCTCAGTGGAGCAGAGCCACTTGCAAGATCCCTGGGGTGTAGCTACTGTTCACCACCCACTCTGCAAGGATTCCCCAGAGTGTTAGTGAGGGGTTTTGTATAATGCAATTAGGGATGTGTTTCCAAATAATGGGGAGTATCCCTGACAGGAATCTTCACAGATGTGTACATGTTACATAGTATACCTTAAACACATCTTGCATATGTAGTTCTCCACAGAATAATAAACATGTGGAACACACAACCGCTGAAATGTGCGTTCATCACCCTTGCACTACCAGTGCTTGTTCTGAGAGGTAAGATATCACTGCCAGGATTAGAACATGCAACCATGTACACATTCATCACAATAACATACCACTAAGCTACCTGAGATGTACCAATGGCAGTCGTGTATACTGAGAGGATAAAACACAAAAGGTAGCAATGTGTTGAAATAGGACAAACCAGCATATACACAATGAAAGGTGTATGTTCTTTATATATATATATATATATATATATATATATATATATATATATATATAGAGAGAGAGAGAGAGAGAGAGATATATATATATATATATATATATATATATATATATATATATATATATATATATATATATATATATATATGTAGATATATAGATAGGTTAACAATATCTACATAACCATGGAGGTACATATAAATGGGATACCTACCACATACCAACTGCTTTACATACCGACGCATGTAATCCCAAGGCTTAAGATCTGAAAGAACACAGTACCAAAACACCAGATGCGCGAGGTGTAATCTCACGATGTTAATGGACAGTTAGTCAGTGCTTCTGGTGTTGCGGTTTGGGTAAGTTACTGTGTGTATGTGTGTTTCTTAAGGCTGTAGTGTGTCTAAGTGTGTGTTCTATGTGTGGTGTGTGTTGTTGGGGGACTGTAATGTGTGGTTGTGGGTTAGCTTTGTGCATTTGTTTGCGTGACCTAGGATGTAGAATATTAAGGTAGTGGGTGTTGTGTGGGGCACAGACATCTACATGGGGTGTGTACGGGGGCTTGGCCACCTGCTCATAAGTAGTGTAGGATGGTTTGTTTGGATGTGTTGGGTAGCAGTGTATCTGTGTGTGCATGTGTGTGTTCCATGTTCGTGTTAACTTCGCAAGTTACTGTCAATGTCGGTAATGTGGGGTATGAGAGTCTGTTCCCGGGACTGTGTGTGTCGGAACACTGTGGTTTCGGAATTCCGTAGGTCTCCCGTATACAGCGGTTGAAGTGTTCACATATGTGTATAACATAGACCATAGCAATCACACATTCTGCCACTACCAACCTTTATGAACAAAGGATATGGAGAGTATATGCCTATACACCATTACAAATATGTGCTATGGACATGAGCCAATGATAGTGTTACCACCTGTTCCACTTTGCGAGGGACACTCCCTCTTTGGGTGGTTGTGTCCTGACCATATATATTAAACATGGCAAATGTCCTGGGATTGTAGGACATAATTATGTCCCATATGTACTGTAATAGTTGCATACAATAGTTATTTCTGTATCTAAAGTACCTACATGGCACAGGAAACAGGATAAGCTACTAAACTGCTACAAGAATAAGCTTATATTTAGGCAAGAAAGGAAAGTTCTATCCCTTGTACTGACCATGGGTTTGTGTCAGCCTGTAAAATCAGATGTGTGTCCTGAAAAGGACCCACTATGGACATATGAAAAGGTGGCAACCTTAGCCAAAGAGGGTCAGTCACCAACACAACTATGATGACTGCAAATACCTATGACAGAAATACACAGCTATCATGTAGCAACATGTTATTACATTCAGATGTATTACCGAAGGAATTAAAGGACTAACATCACCTGCATGCTATACAGGAACCACATAACAGTGCCTTAACTCATTAACCCCGAGTACCTTCTCATGGCGCCTCTGTGCTTAACACCGTGCGCGTCAAGAGAAGATAGGAATTCCCTTATGTTAACCCCGAGTGCCTTCTCCCAGCATAGTTAACTTTGCAGTCAGAATCTCCATGGTTGAAAATTAAGTTGAAAAAGTAACTGAACTTTGTTGGGTACCTTGTCAGCTTAATTTTCAGCATGGAGTTACATGGTGTTTGTATTGAAGTTTTCAGAGAAAATCGGCTTGCAAATCACTCTCTACTTTCCTCTTCATAGAAAGCTGATTTTCTGTCTGTTTAATCAAGTAAGCCATTGTGTCCAATCCAAGACACTACTAGCTTAACACCTCCACCCCTGACATAGAAATCCTTTGTTGTTGGCTAATAAATAGGGGATCCAACAGTAAAAATTCCCTTTTCTTGCTTGTGAAAAATTTATTGCTGGATCCCTCTATTTATTTTCACTGGACACTTCACTGAATGGAGTCCTTCTACAGCTGAAAGACCTGCATTGGAGATCTGTCTGTGCTAGTTCCTTCCCCAGACCATTTCATCCAATCCAGAATAAGGTAGGATGGTGCAACTTTGCTTCTCGCAATGTGCAATTATTGCTGTACGGAGACAAAGTATACCTAACTGAGCTTGGGTGTGTTGTATGATGAGGTTGGGTAAATGCTGAAGCCGTGCATAAAGTTTTTTTTTTTTTTGCATCACGGTTACTATTTTTTTTTAATTGAAATATCATATACAGCTTCATATCGGTTGCCATACAAGTGGGCTGCCTATAATATATGGTGTTTACAACAAGTTGTCTGCTGTTATGTCATAAAGAGGTCTATGCTATGCTGGATTTGTATGTATCCGTTAACTTTTGCTTACCGTTTGTCATGCATTGAAGTGTTCCCTGCCTGGGCCTCCGCTGAAAATGGGCTCTGTCTTGGGCTTTCCTTTTGCTCCCTTCTGTACTTGTAAATGCTTGGTAGAATTACCTCTGCTTTTGAACATTCCCTAAAGTATAAGTGCTGCACAGCCTTTGTAAATACACAGCAGTCTCATAATTCACCTTCTCTTTTTATTTTTTGTAAACTTGCTGAATACCTCAAGGGAACTAGCTAGGCACACAATCGACAGTTACCGGTGGATTACGAGCATTCCCTAAAATATAAGTGCAATGGCAGCTGTGCGTAGATGGTTTGGCGTTTTTGTTTTTTTTTTTTTAGTAAATCTAAGAGAGCCACACCAAGAGATACATACCATAATGCATGGAAACCTTAGCTGGTAAAGTACCCAAACCTTTCAACATTCCCTAAAGTATAAGTGCAACGGCAGCTGTGCGTAGATGTTTTGGTGTGTTTTTTTGTTTTGTTTTTTTTTTTTTATAAATCTTTGAGGGCGACACCAAGAGATACATACCATAATGCATGGAAACCTTAGCTGGTAAAGTACCCAAACCTTTGAACATTCCCTAAAGTATAAGTGCAACAGCAGCTGTGCGTAGATGTTTTGGTGTGTTTTTTTGTTTTGTTTTTTTTATAAATCTAAGAGAGTGACACCAAGAGATACATACCATAATGCATGAAAACCTTAGCTGGTAAAGTACCCAAACCTTTGAACATTCCCTAAAGTATAAGTGCAACGGCAGCTGTGCGTCAATGTTTTGACGGGTTTTTTTTTGTTTGTTTTTTTTTAATAAATCTAAGAGAGCCACACCAAGAGATACATACCATAATGCATGGAAACCTTAGGTGGTAAAGTACCCAAAAGAATATTATGCATCATTTTCTTAAGCATTCTACAGTATATTATGTACTGTTTCTCAACTACTTTATGTGAAATGTATTATTCATGGTATGCTCCAGTATTTTGCTACAGTAGTCCTCTGTTGCACCATCACAAATGTTTTTACCTGTTGAGATGCTCCTTAGCCAATTCAAACTGCATTGGAAAAATAGCAATCTGTGTGTATATAGCTAGATGTATTATTGTACATATGATGCATCCACAACGTTGTGAAATGTATTAAAATGTTTGTTAGATATGATTAACTGAATTTCTATACATATTATTCTACATTGTTAAATATTTGCAGACATGTATGCCAAAAAATTGTGTGTTTTTAAATGCATTGTATATTGTTTAATTGTTACATTTTGTGGTTGTTGCTGTTATTTTGCCTTAATGACAAGGGTCAGAGCTGAAAAGAGTCTTTAGAATAGTTTACTTAACAGATGTTTAATAACTACAGTAAAATTACATTTTGCAAATACAATTAGCTTAATTACATTTATGAGCTATCTGTTAAGATAGTTTGATTACTTTTCTATAATTGTAAGCTTGTAAATGTGCACATAGTTAGCAAATACTTCAAGGGAACTAGCTAAGCAGACAATCGCTAACAGGCTAATTTATACTAATTTCACGGATGGCCAGTTACCGTTGGTTTACAAGCAACAGCAGCTGTGCGTAGATGTTTTGGCGTGTTTTTTTTTTTGCTTTTTCTATAACTTTAAGCTTGTAAATGTAGTTTTGGTCTGTTAAGGAAAGTCTTCATCTGGGTCACATGCAAATACGTGTATATTGTAAAGCAGGCCTATGAATGTGTCTTGGAAGAGTGGAGGAAAGAATATAACAAATAATTTACTGTTGATTTAATCCCTATAATGCAAACACTCTGTGTTCATCCTTAGTCATGAGCATTTCCACTGTCAGGTACTACAGTCTGTACTTAATTCCACTGATATAGAATATTAAAAAGGTGTGATCTTTTCACACAGCAATGACAGTATAATGCATAACTACACTACTGTAAAAACATCTGTTGTCTTACAATGAGTTTACATCCCTTACTGGTGAAGTGCCCACTGGGGAAGGTGGTTTATTGTGTGATTTTTGGTGCTTTTGCATACACAACACAAACAGCAGATGAGTTTACTGGGGAAAAGAATTTATTACTGTGTCACAGAAAAGCTTTTGCATAACTGGAAAATCCATTTGGCCATTTTATTGTCCTGGGAGCTGGCTGTGCTATATTGATTCACTGGCTTAGTTTAATTCGAAGCATGGTGCCATGACATGTTCTCTGAGCTGATCTATTGTTTAGAATATTGTGGTACAAATATGGTGTAAGAAGCATAGGTTATCTTTACATTAGGTTTCATAGATGGTTTGAACTTGGAACAACTGACATATGACCGGAAGTCTTTATCTACTTCTGTGAATGAATTCTGTCCATGCTGTAGTGTAGCCATTTCTTATCTGTTAATATGCACATACTGTCTTCAGGAACACTGCTCCTAAATAACTCTAGAAATGTTGGAATGCTGATTTTTTGGCATTGCTTAACCAGATATTTTGGACAATATTTCTCCCTTTTTACTTCTGTGTCTTATTGGAACCAGAGGGATGGTTAGGTGAGATAAATGAATTACTACTTTTTGGAGTAATTGTTATACGACTCAACCAGATAGGTTACACATTTGTGACTTCATGTCTCTTTCTGATCACACTCACTAGTTGCCTCAGTGAGATGAAGGTTATTACTTACAGATTACTACCAGCATGGAGCTACCATATATTTTGAGCAATATTCCTGCCTTTGTTGGTCATGTATAGACTTTTGGTGGGAGGAAGGGCTCAGTAATATAACAATGAGTCTGTGTTACATAACACCTGCACCAGGAAATATAATGAATGTCTACTCAACAGGTTATGTGCAGCAGTTATCACCTGTGTCTGAGCATGCAGAACTTTGCAGTAATGATATGCAGGTCATTATCACATTAACAATAAGTGCAGTTACAATGTAACACTGAGTCATTCTCACTTTTCATGTAAAACTATCAGTAGCTCTCACTGTTATTCACATGAGTAGAAGTCGTTATCACATTGATGAATGCATAAGCCAGATTTAGTTTTTTGTCTACTTGGAGCCTACATGGAGTCATTTCAAGCCCCCCCCCCCAGTTTCTTTCTGTCATTTTTCAATTTGTTTGATACACAGTAATGTACTCATTGTGGTTACAAGGATCATATTTTAATGAACTACTACAATTGAACATATTATTATGTAGTCACTCTCCATCCCCCTGGTACTATAAAATGTATGCAGATCAGGGCAAGAAACATCACAATCCTTCTGCCCTTGATTCCTTATGTCCATTGCTGAATGACACATGTAAAGAGGAAAGACAGAGGTAAGGCAGACTGCTGACACTGAAGGAGGTTGTAAATGATAACGAATGCCTCTGCACTCCACACTAGTGGAGTGGCGGTCCTTACCCTTCTTTTTCTCTTTACATGTCCCCTTTCTGTGCCCCCTTGTCAGCCATTGTGTGTAATTTTGTGTTTTCACAGGTGGTAGGTATGTACCTCTGCAGCATCATCACCACTTATGTACCTTATGAAAATAATAATGCTCCTGTGGATAGGAGTGAAGATTTGGATGGTCTAACCAGTTAATAAATTATGATAGACATACATATGTACTCTTCCAATAGATCTGTCAAACATCAGTAGTAATCTGTTTGCATTTTCTTTCCTGTACAGGTTCATCCACCTTCTGACACTGACATGGCTTCATGAGCAGGAGAACAACAAGTGAGAGTGTGGGTATGTGGCCATTCCTACATTCACTGGGCTGCCAGCCATGCCTCCATAACTGAAAACCAGTACAAGTTGAGCTTCCCCACATCCAGTGTGAAGGTATACTGGATTGCAAGAAGAAGTATGCATTGGAGCGGAGTACTGCAGTTGTTGGAAGAGAAGTGTTCCATCTACCCTGAGCATGACATCCTTGTGCTGCACATTAGAGGGAATGATGTCATCAGTCAACCACTTGGAAGGCAACAATTTCAAATCAGAGCAATTTTTGAACACCTGCAGTCGTGGTGGCCATGTTTTTCATTTTGTGTGGTCTGACATAATTTCTCGGCAGATATGGAAAACAGCAAGCAGTCAACGGGCAGCTCACAAGGCCAGACGTTTACAGAATGGGTTCATGCATGGCTTGATGCACAGGGTCGGTGGATCTACAATCTGTCATGACAGCATCACCACAGAAGATGTTCACCTGTTCAGAAGGGATGGTGTTCACTTAACTGAGGAGGGCATTGCGTTGTTCTTGACTGACCTCCACAATGGCGTGAGGAGAGCTATGCAGGATTTGTAATATGCAGCTTGTGAGAAGAATGGAAAACACCCATGACCAATTAGGGACCAGTATGGTAAGTAAAACTCTATTATTAAATGTGTTGTGTAAAATGCATTTTTCTGAATTGACATATAACTTTGGTAAGGAGCCGGTGAAGATGCTGAGAAAGAACAACTCTTACAGGAGAGTGCTAGCATGTAAAATCTAATACGTCAGTAACCATCCTGCAATACTACTACTTTTTTTATTCTGCTTTTATCAGGCATGTGTAGAGTTTAGATGATAGGAAGGACTTAGTAATACAGAACTTGATCCCTTAGGTCCATTGCTGAATGGACACATGTAAAGAGAAAAGGTAGAGGTAAGACAGACTGCTGACACTGAAGGAGGTCTTGAGACTGTAGTGGTATCAGTGTCTGAGTGGGTAGCCAGCACAGGTATCGGACAGATCAGATGGCCTTGCCTGCCACTGAAGTCCCATGCCTGTCCTGGGTTCATTAGTGGAGAGGCGGTCCTTACCTTGCTTTTTCTCTTTACATGTACCCATTCAGCAGTAAGTTGGCTACACCAAGAATGTGTATATTTACAATCACATGGTAAAACAATTGCTTCTGAATGCTGTACACATGTACATATATCAGTTTTGTTAGGACTCAGGTTATGGAAATTATTATTTTTTTCATATTTTGGTAAATAACTTTGCAAGGGAGCATGTCAGTGTGCCAAGTAATACCTCATTTCCAAGACAGTATTGCTGGTTCTACCATGGTAAATGAATTGTGCCTGTATGTTATAAATATGTGCAGATATCAGTTTGTTTCAGACTTAGGTTATGGAAATTATTATTTTGTTTTCATATTTTGGTAAATAACTTTGCAAGGGAGAATCTGAATGTGCTACATAATACCTCATTTTGAAAACAGTATTGAGAGTTCTAACATGGTAAAAGAATTGTGCCTGTATGTTGTACTCATGTGCAGATATCAATGTTTGTTTAGGACTTCGGCTATGGAAATTATGAATTTTTTCATATTTTGGTATATAACTTTGCAAGGGAGCCTCTGAATATACCAAGTAATACCTCATTTTGAAGACAGTATTGCTAGTTCCAACATGGTAAAATAATTGCGTCTGTATGTTGTACACGTGCAGATATCAAAGTTTGTTTCGGACTTAGGTTATGGAAATTATGATTTTTTTTCATATTTTGGTAAATAACTTTGCAAGGGAGCATGTCAGTGTGCCAAGTAATACCTCATTTGGAAGATAGTGTTACTTCTTACAACATGGTTAAAGAACTGTTTCTGTGCACTGTACATATATACAAATATCACAGTTTGTTTAGTCTTGTACGATTATGAAAATTATACATTTCCAATACTTCTCATTATTATACTCATATTGTTGCAACGGAGCATGGTGATCACACAAATGATGCATCATTTTGAAGCTGACATTCAGACGCACAACTTCTACACTGATATGTAGGCTCTGTCTGCTACAGATGATGAGATATTATGCTTTGTTTATTTATCAATTGAGAAATATTATATTAATCATATTTATGTGAATATCTCCAGAAAGGAACATCACACAGTAATGGTTAAGGTATCATTTTAAAGCTGACATTCATACTAACAAATTAAATACAAATTGTATGGGTCTACATGGTACATTGACAAATATATTGTGCTTTGCTTTTCCAGGAAGGTAAAAAATATGCACAATATCAACATTCCTTGCCAAATATTTAATAATGACTTTAGTATGCACTATCAACGTTTACACTGTTGGAATGGTCAGTGTCTGCTGAGCAACTTTCGTGTTTGCATTTTTAGTCTAGCTCTTATAGTTAAAGAGTTATAAACATTTGTTTTCTGTATGGTGTTAGAAATGGATTTTCTGAAAATGAGCTCAGGCTGCACTGTTGTTCCTATGGTGGAATTAAGCAGGCAGCTTTTTCTGATGTGCTCCGGAGTGAATGAGTTAATGAATCAGCCTGCAAATACCATTGTATTAGTCCACAAAAGGATAGGTGTTCAAATAAGGAAGGAACCCTCACGCACATAGCGATTATGTATAAATGCAGTTCCTACACACCTGCATTTGCTAAGCACACCCACCAACATTACCCCCACACCCAAACATATTACAATACAAACTGTAATAACATCACAAATCATTCACACACTGTACGACATCTGCAGAAGCCTTAACATACCTTGTCAGAGACACACTACCATGGCCCTAAGTGAAATAGTGGCTGTTATACAATGGAACAGCTGCTGATGTAATAGGGTTTGTTTGCACTAATCCCGTTTCAGAGGGTTGTGCGTACACCGGGATGTGTTAGCAATTAGTGAGTAACAGCACAGTATGCTACACTTGTACATCAAATCAAGAATGTCTGGTGAGCACACTGTACACCACATAACAGTTCATGCATAGCCATATGGCCTTGAGCTGGCCAAACATCCTTGCCAGACTTAAACATCTGCAGAAGTATCAGGTACAAACAAACCCTGCAAAAGTAGCACTGTTCCAAAATATAACAGCTGTACTCACATGTAGAACTAAATCATCTAGCCATTACACACAGTCCACGGGAGTCACAAATCTAATATATCTCTGTGTGTCGCCATATAGCTGTTGAAATGTATTGCAATAACACATCTAGGCCGTCTCCCTCGAAAGTAAGGCAAATGGACAATGCTAAAAGGAGTACTCACTTATACACCACTGTTGCCATGGTATCGGCTAATGGAGTAGCTGCACAGCTGATGTGCATCCAATTAACTACTTTGGAACAGCAATTGATGGACAGGATAGCACATGTTACCGATATGTAACTAGAAAAGGATGTGTCATCACACATTCAAACAATCCATATATACCAGCGGAACATTACAAATAACATAGAAACAAACCGAAAAGGATTGACTCAACTGTTAATGATATGCTGGGTTACTAATAAAGTATGTAGAACAGTCAGTATGTCTGTGTATGTAGTACTATTCTGTAGTATTTAAAGTGCACACAATCCATATAGTGGAAACAGTTATCTTCTAGTGATGTATTGTTGAGCATAGTCATGCTTGAAGTATTTGTGTGTACTGCTGTAGGTCACAAGGCAAACACAGCATACACCACAAGGGATGCTATATAAGGGCTTTGAACAGAAATACTCCTCACCAGCCGACGTCAGTGGCAGGGTTGGTCCAACAAGTATGTGCTATAACATGGGATAGTATATGTTGATATATTGTACCTGTAGCCATATGTATGGGTGTAATACAGGGAATAACATGTGGAAGGTTGGGCCACTGTGCAAGTATGTTTTGCATTGTGAGATATTGTGCCATTAACTGTGTAATGTACAGTATTCTAGGCAGATATGTATTACAAGCTACATAACATTACTGTAGTGGTAGGCAAACATTAGTTATGCCAATCGGCATTTACAATACACAATAACAGAATACATGTTTCTTTTAGTGAGCCAACAGTCTATCAGCATGATAGCAAAGTAAAATGGAAGAGCTATTTAACTATCCATGCACATAAGACATGTAATATGTGCAAAGGTAGGTACTAGGCTGTCTTACCAAGGGTATCTGTAAGCCTAGCTAGCATGTGTTGTCTTTCGCCACCCCCATAGGTTGGTTCCCTGTGCCTCTGAACAGCAGAGCCAATAGTTCCCTGTGCCTCTGTCCAGCAGAGCCACTGCAGTGATCCCCAGATACATGTCTGTCTCCCATCCACACGGCAATGTTTCCCTTGAAGAGTGCTCAGAAGGGGCCCTGCCTTATTTACATTGGAATCACGTTCCAAAGCATAGGGAGTGTCTGGGTCAGGAATCTATCCGTTCAGCACGTCCTACTTATTGTTGTGGTTAGGTGTATATCCCTAGAGCATGTGGATCTCAGGGGCTTCTGTTTAGGTGGAGCATATCCAGCAATACAGGGTTGGACATGGGCCTTGTATGTCAAGCAGAGATCACCTGTGAGTATGTGGTATGCAACTGAGTACAGCTGGAGTTTCATAGATTGGGCTGCATAGGTCA
Source organism: Protopterus annectens (assembly GCF_019279795.1). Lineage (NCBI taxonomy): Eukaryota > Metazoa > Chordata > Ceratodontiformes > Protopteridae > Protopterus > Protopterus annectens. The sequence goes on along the minus strand of NC_056725.1, from coordinate 1,293,507,978 downwards.
TCTGTTTGAGGTCAGTAATCCTCTTGGTGTGGTACTGGTGTGGTCTTCCAAGCTGTTGCAGTTGTTTTGTAAGGTATTTCCCAATGGGGTGTTGTATCCTTTAATGGGTCTGATATGACATGTGTAGAGTCACAATGCTCCCTCTGATCTGGATGCGAACCCATTAGAGATTGGGGGGCCATGTAGAAGGATATTCTAGCCACCTTGTCATTATGGGTATTGAAGGAGAAATTGCTATCTATTGGTGTTTCCAGATCCTGCATTACCTTTTTTGTATGTAGGGGACTAGCACCTATGTGTTAGTCCGTGGGTAATTAGTTATATCCAAACGGGATGACTATGCACTTTTAGGCATTCAGCTTGATGCCATGATATTAACACCAGGTATCCATTTCAGTGTGACCCTTCCAGAGGGTGTCTGTAACAGCTGGGGAAACAATTATGTCCCCTAGTTTGCAGTCCTCCTGCAAACCTTTTCAGCCAAAGCCCTCCTGTGCTTGTCTGTACGTCAGAGAAGTATATATCAAACATGAGGGGTCCTAGGACTGAGCCCTGGGGGACGGCGGTTGTAACTGGTATACAGTCGGACCTAGGGTATGCAACTCCTACTGTGTGTGTTCTGTCCGTGAGCCACTTTGCAAACTTTCACATGACATAGGGGTTAATGTTCAGGTGGGTTGATATGTTGATAATACCAGAAGGAGGAATGGTATTGAAAGCCTATGAGAGATCTAGGTAGGCTGTGTGGACCTCCTTACCCTCATCTAATGCCTTGGTAACTGTCTCTAAGAAGCCCACCAGGTTTAGGAGGCATGGTCCAGCCTTAACAATGCCAAACAGGGAGGGGTCAAAGGTTGGGAGGTACCCAATGTCTCTGACAGTGATCCATGATGTGCATCATAGCCTTGCAGACCAGGCTAGTCAGGCCTATAGGGAAATAGGTCCTGTGGTCCATTGTGGTGCTACCTTTGTGGAGTGGGATAACTGTTGCTGTGCGCCATTCAGGGGAGCACTATGCCCAATGTGAGGCTATTATTGAACATGGTGCATAGGTGGGGAGACAGTACGATCCAAAGTTCATGTAAAACGCAGCCTGGGATGTTGCCCAGTCCCATGGATGTTGTGATATTGAGTGTGCAGCTTTGAGAGGGATCTGCCAGGATGTTGCCAATATCCATTGTTTCTGCAATGTTCGTGCCTTTGTGCTGTAACAGATCTAGTTGTTGATATTGAGGCTCTGTGGTTGTTGTTGGTATTAGTTACATTAAAGTTTTCGTAGCTAGCTTTGGAGGATCGTATAAGGGATCGCACCTTCTTACTGAGGCTGGCCAGGGATCTCCTCCATGCATGGTATTGTACTCTCATTTGCAACAGTGTCTTCCTCCCGTAGTACAATATGTTTATGGCAGGGGACCACAAGATTGGTTTAGTTAATTATGAATATTATATGAATTATGAATATAGCATCCTGGTTCTGTTTGGGATAGCACTAGCCATGCACTCCTGTAAGTGCTTATAGAGTGCATTTTTGTAGGATTCAGCAGTTGTAACAGTACTGTCCATCTGCATGGGTGTCATGACATCTACCACATTTGCCTAAAGAAGCATGTAGTTGGCTTTGTAGACATATTATACTGTGGTTCGCTTAATGGGGGATAGGTGCGAGATGTGGATATCAATGTTGTTCAGCACATGGTCTGATTGGACCAACGAGGAGTTGGCTTCACGTGTGGAGCACCAGTCACTCATGTTTGTAATGACAAGATCTAGGATATTGTTGCCCCTGGTGGGTGTGTGGATATGTTGAGTCAGGGCATTGGTGTTTATGAATTCCAGAAACCGTTGAGCTAATGTGTTGGTACACGCGTAGTTTTCCCAGTTAATTGTGGGGTAGATACAGTGAGGCTTATGTGATGAGTGTGGTGTTGTGCGACTGTGTACCTCCTCCACATGGCAGTCAGGGTCAGGCTTGGTTGGAGAGACCTTTACCTCCAGTTTGGCTAGATGAGTCCATCTCTCACAGGTTGTAGTGTTGGGTGGTAGGCAGAGAGGCTTGTCTGTGTACATGAGGCAATGTGTACATTGCATCAAGATGTCCAGATTCATCAGATAGACAGGTGAGAACACTGGCAGTTGACTCTTGGACATGCCTGAATATAGAACTACATTCACCTAGATAAGTGAGGAAAGTGTGTACAACAGCTACATTACTCTACACAAGTGAGAAAAGTATGTACAAAACCTGTTCACCCTTACCTGTAGGTGATGTGGAAGATTGAGTGCTATTGTAATCATTAGCTTACATACTGTTTACAAGTCCTGGACAAGTGCTTAGCATGAATAAGCAATCCAGATAGGGTCTTGGATAATATAAAACATGGCCCCCTCCCCCCAACAAGCACACAAGCATATACCATGTACACCACAGGGCCCCTGTACCCACAACTTTGCAGGTACAAGCTGCACTCAGTCTGCATGGGACCTGCCCACTTCACAGGTTGTATTGTACACATATGGCAAAACAAGATGCTCTCCACATACACATCATATAAAACATAGCTCCATGTCAGGTTGTGTACACACCAGCAGGTATCACAACCCAACAAAGGGGGAGACACCACTGATAATGGGAAGTACTGCACTACTACTCTGCTGAGTCTTGTCTGGAAGGCCATGAACCTTGATCACGTAAGTGATGTCAGCAGTACAGATGTAGATGACAGTATGGTTGATGTCACACTGCATATCATAACCTTGCCAGGTCCTAGGACATCATCACCCGTACTGTGTACCACCTACACTTGGTATACTAGATGTACATTCCTATGTCACAGGAGTGTTTAGCAACAGGACTGCTGGCAAAAGCAACACTACAGAAGGTGTCTGAATAAAACGTGATCATCACACCAGTGGCAGCTACATTATGTCAGGGTTAATGAATTCTATTTCCCCTCATTGTAGTCCATACCTCAGAGACAAACAGAAGGCATCTGCCTATTGAAGTATGCAAATGACTATGACATAGGAGCAATAGCTGACTTGCATTGTCACCCCTATGTTAATAACCCTGTACCCATGAACTACCACCTAGGCAGTGGTCATCATAATGGACACTTGTGTGTGAGGGATGCAGCTGGGCAGTTGTCTTTCCTGTGATAGCTACATCACCGCACCTGTCAGGGAGTCATATGTGGCAACCCTAATAATAATAGGGTGCCATTCAAGAATATAGAGATCATTGTCCAGCCATATAGACCACTCAAGTGACCCATATCAGATCACATATATCCTTTAAGGGGTATTGGCCATGTGCAGGTGGCCTACACCAGCCTTCCCATTCCCCATCTCCACTATGTAGCATGATGCATACCTGAATAAATCCATGTCCAACCCAGTGATGTTGGACATGCTACACATACTCATCCTGATCTCGAACACATACTTCATGGACATCCACCTACCACATGCTGGACAGATCCTTGTCCCATACACTTGACATAGTCCTGCCATACTATGCATTCCTGTCTGTCAAAGCTGCACATTGCTCCCCTCTCAGACATGGTGTGATGACCGCATGGTAATGCATGTTATATGTATCATTAACCCTGTGGATCAGTAATGCAGCACTGCTCCACCTGGCCCCACAGACTCGCCTGTCGGCTACTGCCAGGTAACCTTTCATCCTAGATGCACACATGGTCCATGGCATATAGCCCACTAGTTGACTTTGACTGTACATGCCATAGTTGATATTCATCCCTGAAAATACCATCTGGCTAGCCAGTGTCCCATGTGTATCACATGTACAATACAGGTGATACATGGCAGGATGTTGAATCTCTGTACAGTGCAGTGTAGATGTATATGGCAGAACACATACATGTAAAACCTTATGTGAGCATGTCTGCAGGGTCACAGGTCATGTCTGTTAAGGCAGTGTAAGTCCTTATATGTGGCATATACACTGCATCAAGGTTGACTGCATTAATGTGGACACATCCAGCCATGTGCTGATAGGTAGGAACACCAGTACAGGCAAACAGACATGCCCATATCAAGACAACAACCACATGGAGTATGAGCAATGTAATCAGGTGACACACACACACATATATGGTGATAATATCCACTCAACATTGAGTGTCACATGTGTGTAACACAAACACGTCAGTGTCATGTAGGTTTGCAAATACAACTATTTAAACTGAAGTAATGCGATACACATGTATGTTCAGTTGTAGCTCTGTATTTCTCTGAGGTACTGTGACCTGTCTCCATCATTATGTCTTCCAGGTACGCCGCGTGCAAGGCTACCCCTTTTACACGCTTGGAGGATGAGGCCCTCATCCCATACCTACTCAATAATCATGACATCCTGTTCAGCCATGTGCCACAGGATGCACAGCAGTGGGATGCCCTGTGGATGGAACTTCGCAGGAGGGTTAATGATGTGGGTGGCCACAACCACACATACCTGCAGGTGCGCAGACACTGTACAGACCTCATTAGATGGGCGAAACAGCATGTGAATGCAATTACCAGGGAACAAGGTGCAACAGGTGGTGGACCACCAACCTGACCCCCACTCACACGCACCGAGGAGCTACTGGCCAACCTGGGGACACCTGCAGAACCACATCCACAAACCTTAGCCGATATTGTGGAGGTGGGTGTCTCTCAACCACTGAGCCTGGAGTTGCCTGTTAAGTCAGTGCTGCACCTATAACAACTATATTTCATATAGCTGCATGTGTCACTGTACAATATGTAATGTAACATCATATGCAAGGCATGTATACACACATGCCGCATATTATAGTATGCTACTCTGTGTATGCACACATGTGCATACACCATAGTATAGTCTAATGTACTGGTGTATGTGTTATGCACATTGCTCCCTGTAGCCTTTATACAGGGGTGGATTATGCTCATACTGCTGTGTTACTCCTATTTAGGTACCACTGGCATTCCATGGCAACAGCAGCCCGTTGCAGGTGAGAGTGTTATTATTTATCAGGAACCGTAATGCACAAATCTGCCATGTGGCCATTCACAACATGTACACATAATGTATGGTCCTATCACAATATACAGGTCAGACTTGCAATGCATCACAATGACTATCCATGTGCCACATTTGCAAACTATGTGAATCATCTCACCAACATGATTCCTCAAAAACTTTATTTCCAGATGTGTTGACAGCTGTGCATATAATGGTGGAGGTGCTGTTCACTTTAGGAACATACAGCAGATCTGATCTAGACATGTGGTGAATACAAACAGTACTACACAATGGGCTGGAGTATGGCCAGCAAACAGGTTTCACCGGTGTGGATCATAGCCCTGCTATGAATGTCACACAATGTGATAAGCTATCTTGACATGTCCATGACATCTATTGGCCTGGCTGCTACACTGCCTACCTAACCTGAAAACATATCCCACACACCACCATTTATCTGCATAACCCTGTTGTCAGTGGAGCATATATGTCATATGGGACAACACAAACATGTGAAATAGATGCCCATCATTGTAATTTGGACAACACATGTACACACATGGCCATGAAGGATGGCCAGAGACATGGAGCAACACACACACTAGAAGTGTTGTGCTTGTGTGTACACCCTGTCGTACAATGGCTACACATGGTTCGGCCATGACCTTTGTATAATGGTCATAATGTAGATGTGGGATGCTAGACATCCTACAGGCCTGTGCACATCTTGTGTAGGCATAACATCAATACACCACATAGGATGTGTTGAATATCTTGAGGGTGTTGCAACACAACAGGAGTTACCTGTACAGTATCCACATCAGGCCACAGATACAGTACATTCTCGTTGCTGGTGATGGACATAAATGCCATACTAGCTCCTCGTGTGTGTGTGTGTGTGTGTGTGTGTGTGTGTGTGTGTGTGTGTGTGTGGTACACAGATGTCATGTGGGACATGGTGTACTGATGTGTTCGCCATGTCTGCCCATAGTTGCCAGGCTGCAACAATATGGTTGCAGATGTGCATTGGTGTCATCAGTATACCCATCAGTGACCTGTGTCACAACTTCCACATCATGGTTTAGTGTGTATACACCTCAGTGACGTGGGTCACATTCCACGGTATATATGTATTGTATCTGAACACAGTCATGGCTATGAACCCTGTCTGTAACTCACACTGTATAGCACCAGAGACTCCTCATGATTCCCTGCAATGGCCATGCAGATCAGCTAAATTTGCAGTATATCTGTAGGGTGGACAGACAACACTGAATTGGTACACCATTACCCCACTTTATATTCGATAGGACACCATTGTGTTAAACATGTATGCATGTCATTGCACACGTCAGCAGATCACATGTCATACTACATGTGATTATCAAGGTCATATGCCACACATCAGGCAGGTGTACTGTTAATCTGTGCTGGTCCACATGGTGTAACACAGGGATGTATGCTAACCACTACTATAATTATGTAATTTGCATACCATCTGCTATCACACATGCATGCTGTGTGAAACCTAGGTATGTATGATAACTACCACTATTATTGTCTGAGCTGCATGCCGTCTGCCGTATCACATGCATGTTGCATGCCTTCTGTCATATCACATGTGTGTGTGTGTGTGTGTGTGTGTGTGTGTGTGTGTGTGTGTGTGTGTGTGTGTGTGTGTGTCTATTGTATAGATTGTAATGTACAGTTCTTGTCTGCCCTCACAGGTGATGTAGGTGCATTGCCCTCCTGCGGTACATCAGATGTTAGTGTCCCCACAGACTTTAGCAGTGATGATGAACATTTGATTGGGTCACAGGCAGAGTTGCCAGGGGCTGAAACTGTGCCATTGGTTGCCATTCCATCTATATCCACCTCATCCCCACAGACAGATCCCATACCTGCACATATCCCATCACCAGTGGCCAGAGAGGAAAGACAGTTGGCGTGTGGTAGCTTGGAACAGGAAAGTGTAGGGGCTATGGAAGGTGTGCCTGCACACCATAGTGTCAGCCAAACTACTGGTGGTGCCCCACCCATAGGAGGACCTCTGGCCAACATATTCCTGCACGACAGAGCACAGCAGCTGGTGTCACCAGACGCATGTTTCAGGCTGTAATGGAGGCACAGGCACATGCTGAATGGTGCAACAGAGAAGATCAGAGGCTACAGAGGGCTGCTGTCCATTCTTTAAACAACAGCATCCAGGCAATGTTAAATGCTCAACAGCAGATTGCTGATGCTTTGGATAGACGGTTGGGTGACATGGTTGGAGTCCTTGACCATGACATGACAATCCACAAGCATGAGCTGTCTGTGTTGGAACATCTGGTAGGAGTGAAGCATCGGGCATGTGGACGTAGGCCTGCTACATCACCTGTGTCAGGTCTACGTGTATGAGCTACCTCACATGCCCGCTCCCATAGTGGCGGTAGCAGCAGCAGTGCATCTGGTGCTGTGCTGTCCACACCATGACACAGCAAACCACGTGCATGTGGCCCAGGATGGTCCCAACAGGGACACGGTTCCAGTGGACTAGTGACATCAGACAGTACCCAATCTGCACCTCTGTCTGGTAGTGCCTGTGCAACCCCTGGCAAGCACAGGTCACATGTCCATGGCAGGACACCGTGAACTGTAATACCTCACCTGTACAGTCTGCAGCTGTCAATAATACCCCTGTGTAGGCCAGACGCATGGGAGAACTGTGTGCAGACATACACGTACACACTGGACACATATGTAGGGCACCGCAACACACACATCCATAACATCCACACACGCCCAGTTAGATCAAAGGCCCAAACCCACACACTTGATGTCATCCAATGGTGCAGCCTAGGCCTCTGGCAAACATTAACACCCTGTGCATATGATGATGCCTGTGCCACATCCCTGACATCCACACCATCGGTGCAGGGACATGCTCATATGGTCTGATGCACAGGGTGAACAGACTAGGATGATGTGTAGTTTACAAATGTTGAAGACTGTTGTCAGTCAGCAGATATACCATGTAGTACAGGTGTACAATACTGTTAACAGTATGTGTCTTGTGTCATCATCATCATCTTTCGGCTTTTCCCATTAGGGTCACCACAGCGGATCATCTCTTTCCATTTCTTCCTATCCTCTGCATCTTGCTCTGTCACACCAACCTCCTGCATGTCCTCTCTCACCACATCCATAAACCTTACCTTAGACCTTCCTATTTTCCTCTTACCTGGCAGCTCCATCCTTAGCATCTTTTTCCCAATATACCCATCATCCCTCCTCAGCACATGTCCAAACCAGCACAATCTCGTCTCTCTTGCTTTGTCTCCAAACTGTCCAACATGAGCTGACCCTCTAATATACTGATTCCTAATCCTATCCATCCTAGTCACACCAAGTGCAAAACTTAACATCTTTAACTCTGCCACATCCAGCTCTGACTCCTGCCTTTTTGTCAATGCCACTGTCTCCAACCCATATAACATAGCCGGTCTCACTACTGTCTTGTAGATCTTCCCTTTCACTCTTACTGGTACCCGTCTGTCACAAATCACTCCTGACACTCTTCTCCACCCATTCCACCCTGCCTGTACTCTCTTCTTCACCTCTCTTCCACATTCACCATTACTCTGAACTGTTGATCCCAAGTACTTAAACTTGTCCACATTTACCAACTCTACTCCCTGCATCCTCACCATTCCTCTACCCTCCCTCTCATTTACACACATATATTCTGTCTTAGCCTTTCTGACCTTCATTCCTCTGCTCTCTAGAGCATATCTCCACCTCTCCAGAGTCTCCTCAACCTGATTCCTACTCTCACTACAGATCACAATGTCATCTGCAAACATCATAGTCCATGGGGCCTCCTGTCTGATCTCATTTGTCAACCTGTCCATCACCACTGCAAATAAGAAAGGACTCTGAGCTGATCCTTGATGTAATCCCACCTCCACCTTAAATGGATCTGTCACTCCCACAGCAGTCCTCACCACTGTCACACTACCCTCGTACATATCCTGTACCACTCTTACATACTTCTCTGCCACTCCCGACCTCCTCATACAATACCACAACTCTTCTCTAGGCACCCTGTCATATGCTTTCTCCAAGTCTACAAAGACACAATGCAACTCCTTCTGACCTTCTCTGCATTTCTCCAATAACACTCTCAGAGAAAACATTGTATCTGTAGTGCACTTTCCTGGCATGAAACCATACTGCTGATCACTAATCATCACCTCCTTTCTTAACCTAACTTCTACTACTCTCTCCCATAACTTCAAGCTGTGACTGATTGATTTTATCCCTCTGTAGTTACTGCAGCTCTGCACATCACCCTTATTCTTAAAGATAGGTACCAAAACACTTTTTCTCCACTCCTCAGGCATCCTCTGACTTTCCAAAATTTCATTAAAGAATCTAGTTAAAAAATTCCACTGCTATTTCTCCTAAGCACCTCTATGCTTCCATTGGGTTGTCATCTGGGCCAACAGCCTTTCCATTCTTCATCCTCTTCATAGCTGTCCTTACTTCCTCCTTGCTAATCTGTTTCACTTCCTGATTCACTATCGGCACATCATCCAACCTTCTCTCTCTCTCATTCTCTTCATTCATCAGCCTCACAAAATACTCTTTCCATCTACTCAACACACTCTCCTCCCTTGTGAGTACCTTTCCCTCACTATCCTTTATCACCCTTACTTGCTGCACATCTTTCCCAGCTCTGTCCCTCTGTCTAGCCAATTGGCACAGGTCCTTTTCTCCCTCTTTAGTGTCCAATCTCTCATACAACTCTCATTACGCCTTATTCTTAGCTTTCGCCACCTCTCTCTTTGCTATGCGCCTCATCTCCTTATACTCATGTCTACTTTCTTCATCTCTTTGACAATCCCACTTCTTCACCAGCCTCTTCCTCTGTATTCTCTCCTGTACTTCCTCATTCCACCACCAGGTCTCCTTGTCTTTCCTCTGTCCAGACGTCACACCAAGCACCTTTCTAGCAGTCTCCCTTACTAGTTCTGCTGTAATTACCCAGCTATTCGGTAACTTTCCACTGCCTCCCAGTGCCTGGCTTAACTCTTCCCTAAACTCCACTTCACAATCACCCTTTTTTAACTTCCACCATTTAATCCTTGGCACTGCTTTCACACTCCTCCTCCTCTTCTTGATCACCAACGTCATCCTACAGACCACCATTCTATGCTGCTTAACTACACTTTCCCCTGCCACTACTTTACAGTCTGCAATCTCCTTCAGACTGGCCCTCCTACATAGGATATAATCCACCTGTGTGCATCTTCCTCCACTCTTGTACGTCACCCTATGCTCCTCCCTCTTCTTAAAATACGTATTCACCACAACCATGTCCATCTTTTTCGCAAAATCCACAATCATCTGACCTTCTGCATTTCTCTCCTTAACACCATACCTACCCATCACTTCCTCATCCCCTCTGTTCACTTCACCAACATGCCCATTAAAGTCCACTCCAATCACTAGTCTCTCACCCTTGGGTACGCTCACCACAACTTCATCCAACTCACTCCAAAATTTCTCTTTCTCATCCATTGCACACCCATCTTGTGGAGCATATGCACTAACAACATTCATCATTACATCATCAGTTTCGAGCTTCATAAACATCACTCTGTCAGACACTCTCTTCACATGTAAAACACTCTGGGCATATTGTTCCTTTAGTATAACCCCTACCCCATTTATCCTGCCATCCACACCATGATAGAACAATTTGAATCCATTTCCTAAACACCTGGCCTTACTTCCCTTCCATCTGGTCTCTTGCACGCACAATATATCAACCTTCCTTCTCTTCATCATATCAGCTAGCTCTCTTCCTATACCAGTCATAATGCCACATACCAGTGAAAATGTCCCACGTTACAAACATGTCTACTGTTCCAAGAGCATGATAGCTGTGTATTAAGCTACTGTGGCCACAGACGTGACATCCATAAGGGGTGGCATCACAGGTACAGTTACATGAAGTGGTGAGGTAAGAGAGTGGAGAGCTGATTACAAGGGTAGAGGCCAGTGGGAAGTGTGGTGCCTCAATGGGAATCAGTAATACACATTCCCATGACAGGATGCCAACACACAACTGCACCCACACACTCAGGTATTGACACACATGTATTCATTGACACTGTAACACACACACATATGCACACACACTCATGGCTTCACCGACACAGTAACACACACTCACATACAGTTGCTACTGGTGTGCTGAGGACCACTGCCTATGTGCAAATCATCATTACAGTACTGTGCACCTACATGACGCGCCACAGAGAATACACATGTACAGGTAGTCAGTATGACCTAAGATCGGGGACATCAACATGGATAGTTGAATGCATCACCTGGATGGTGGGAGGGGTCCTATCAGTTCAGTATGGTAACATAAATTCTCATCCCAAGGACCACTCAGCCCTACAGAGACACACTGTGGCATTCAGTAATTACTACACATATGTGGTGCATCTACAGATACCTCACATGTGTGAGATACATGCCCCTGCCTATGTCCTGCTTTATACATTGCAGTCTGTACAGATGTGTACACTAGTGTACAGGAGAGTGAGTAACAATTGAGATGTATTCCCCACAATATGTGACAAATATGGACACACATGCAACCACACATGCCAGTACTGTGAATCTCAGACCTGCCTAGCTCATGTTATGTATGTCAGATGTACAGCAGTATTACACACATTACAAACTGTACTGATGCTTCCTGTGACAACAGTGCTAATATATGCACTAGGGACGTCATATCTATTAACAGGTGTCAAGCGATTTACCTTCGCTATCACCCTGACTGCTGTCTAAGTTGTGTGTTATGTCCTTCAATTAATGAAACCATTGCCTACCAGTTACACAGGGTATTGTAGGACCGCTTGTGCCACACCTGTGAACTGTCCACAACAAACATCCATCTGCAAATTTGCCCTGCCACTTAGTTATTTCAACACATCTGTCCATACCTGTGGTACATCTTTCTGTACATTCAGCATATCACCATATACAGTTGGCAATGCTGAGTCTGCATTGCAGCTGCATGATGTACTAGGATACACGACACCTGCATACATCAGCAACTGCACATGCATGTTATCTGAATGCACAACACTATGTGTACAGGTGCGTAGGTCCTACAATCCTGACATTTGGTCATGTTTGTAGGCATTGCAATTGGTGGATATGTGTAATAATATACATGACACTTGGACTGTTGTATGATATGATGGGTGACCAGTACAGAGGGGATGTTACCTCTGTCAGCACTGATATCACACCTTATGTACTGTTAGTGTTCAGCAGCCATGGACCTACATTCCATGTGCATGTGTGTAATGGCTGTAGCCACCTGTTTGCACAAAGGACTATAACAGCTATGCTATTTACAGGTATGTTGTGTGTGTGGCATGTACATACCCAGGACAGGTACATGTATGTCATATCCATACATGAGGGTGTGTACTGGTGGACAGCAACAGACATCTGCTAATGGTGGACAGTACTGAGGGCCCTTGGTATGTGTACAGCTGACCTGGTCACAGACAGTGGTATCATTGCATTGCATAACACATGATGTAACTGTGTCAGTACATGTGTACTGTCTACAGTTGATGTAGAGCTTAGTACAGTACACAGGTCAAGGGTCACATGGTGGCATACTCATCTGTCATACAACATGTATGGTTGCGTGGTGGTGGTCCGAGGGCATGATGGTGTCTTCAATTTACATCCTAGAATGCAGCATGTGACACTGTGCCCTGCACATGGCTCATCTGTGATGCCTTTCATGGGGGGACTGGTCAGTACATGTGAGTGGCCTTTATGTATGTGGGTACACCACCTGGAGTGGTCCGTACCTGTGTTATGGCCCACATGTCTGGTTCTGAGGTATATGATCGTAGTGCCAGGTTCTGAGGTATATGGTGATAGTGCTGTTGTGCACTACAGAGTCATCAGCCAGGTGTTCCTCACTGCACAGATGTCAGTACTCCCCATTGATGGATCTACAGTGGCCAGCTGTGAATATGGACGCTACACATCTAGCACTGGTTAGCATAAGAAAACAATGTAGTTGTCCTGTAGGTGTATGGCAGTTAACCTCTGTTTAGGAAATTTGCCTTGGAATGGCACTGTGTGGGCGGATGCAACTTGGGTAATATCCACACTCCCTTGTATCATGTGATATGTGACAAAGGCCTGCCTACTGTCAGCCATGTCATTTCAGAATGGCAGCTGATTTGTTAAAGACCGGTGTCAAATATATGTAGAGCAGCGTTCCCGCTAACAATGACAACTACCAACACCAGAGCCCAATACAATGTGTTATTTACGTCTACCTGTAATAGTATGGCCACTGTGGCCCTCCATGTTTAGCATCAGAGTGCATCCCAGTCAGCCCTGTGCTACTAGGAGTATGAACATGCCCAGTATATCCTTGTGTAGATGGACACATGGTAGTGCATTCCGACCAGCCCTGTGCTACTGTGTGAGCATGCCCCCTGTGCTACTAAGTGTATGAGCATGCCCAGTATATCCTTGTGTAGATGGACACATAGTGCATTCCGAACAGCCCTGTGCTACTAAGTGTATGAGCATGCCCAGTATATCCTTGTGTAGATGGACACAGTGCATTTCGAACAGCCCTATGCTACTAAGTGTGTGAGCATGCCCAGTGACACCTTGTGTTGGTTATGTGCCTCTGTCTATGGGCATGGCCATTGTAACCCTGTATAGTGGTAGTAGTCATCCATTCCACAGATGGGCATACTCCAGGTCAGGATGGATTCATACTTTAAACACACAGGGTCACAGGTATGTACATCTTAACTGCCAGCATCCCTGTTGGTGTCCGCATTCCCAGATGGTCATAATGACAGCCTTGACATGTGTAGTCTGTGTGCCGTGATTCGTATATATGTAGTATTGTAATAGTAATCTGTAAATAAGCAGGTGTTCCATACCCGACACTGGCGTGTGTGTGTATGTCTGTCCCCCTTTGCCGGTGGACTCTAAATTGCTTTTAGACTGGCCACACTCCATACATTTCTTATACCCACTGTTAGCAAGGCTGATGATGTCACCCATCTACAAATACACCTCTGGGGGTGCTGTGTCCCAGTAATCTCGGTAGCGTGTTCTGTAACTGGGTAATGCTGTAGTGTAATAAAGTAGTTAGGTCGGTGTTCTAGTCCCACACTTGGCGTGTGTGTGTGTGTGTGTGTGTGTGTGTGTGTGTGTGTGTGTGTGTGTGTGTGTGTGTGTATGTGTTTCTCCCTGTTTGCCTGAGGACTGAGTAATACCTTTATACTGTTCACACTCCATACATTTCATATACCTACCGTTAGCAAGGCCGATGATGTCACCCATCTACAAATACACCTCTGGGAGTGCTGTGTCCCAGTAATCTCGGCAGTGCATTCTGTAACTGCGTAATGCTGTAGTGTAGTTAAGTAGTTAGATCAGTGTTCTAATTCCAGACATGCCAAGTGTGTATGTGTATGTGTGTGTGTGTGTGTGTGTGTGTGTGTGTGTGTGTGTGTGTGTGTGTCTGTCTGTCTGCCTGCCTGAATGAGACAAGTACAGTGCTTTGTAGCATTTGCTGTAGGGCGTGCCCTAAATGCGTGTTGCTGCAGTGTGATATGGTAGGGGTTTGCATACAGGACATGGCAAGTGTGTGTTTGTCTGTCAATGACTGTGTAGAGGTGGCCGTGATTGTCTTACCATTGGACATGTTTGGGAGCGGGTTTTGTAGTTTTCCTATATAGTATCTGTCTTATGACACATTGACCACCTCACAAGGAGTACAGCTGTCAGTCAGCCATGGCACTGAGTTGGCAAGCCATACCCATACATCTGGCAAAAATGCTGGTGCCCTACTAGTACTCTATATATGTCCAGCACCCATGTGCCATCCACATACAACCTTGCCTAGGATATCCCACTATGTTGCCCCATTTACCTTTATTATGATGATGATGCTGCACATTGCAGGGGTACTGTTCACACATAATGATTGGGCAGGTACTGTTGTGTTAATGTACATTACATGCACAGAGTGATGTATATGACCAATGTACAACTATTGTCTGTCTGAGGGAGTCTTGTGATCACATAGAGTAACACCACTACATAATACATGTGTCACTGGTGTTTCCCGTTTCATTCGTTTGTAATGCTTTGTTGCAACATGGCATGTCCCTGATACATCTCTATATATGTATGTACCTATATGCTGGACATAAACACTCACATGTACTTCTACATGATGGGATACATTCCTATACTGTTGAATGACAGCGCTGTATGATATCCTCTGGTTACAGCCTCTTACGCTTGATTAGCCTCTACATTGCTTAACCAATCCAATACTTGCATACTGGTAGCCAAACACGCTTACACCTGCTCATTCACGCACTTGCTAATGTACCGGCATTGGTGCCTGCATCTGTCACTCACACCCCTGGGTGTGAGCGAGGACCACAATATTACCTTGTGATGCCTATAACATCATACTACATGACTCCAGTATCGGGATTGTCCACCCATTAGGTGACGGCATCGCGTTCAGCTGTACGGAATCTGCGGCCTATCCAGTGACACAATCATATGTGTGTGTGCCTCATACAATTTGCTCCCACCTTGTGATGCCTATTACATCGGAATACTTGAATACAGTATCGGAAATGGTTGCCTATTAGGTGATAGCATGGCGTTCATCTGTATGGAATCAGTGGCCTGTCCAGAGATTCATTCATATTCGTGTGTTCCTCTTAGGCATACCTTGTGATGCCTATCACATCGGACTACATGACTACAGTCATAGCCGGCCTTAGGCATAGGCCAACTTAGCGTCCACCTAGGGCACCGCTTTAGTGGGTGCACTTTACCAGTATTTATTTGGTGTAGGTAGACCAGGATGGGGGCACTGGGTGGTGTGGTGGTGGGTGCCATTGTGCCCTCTGCCTAGGGCACCAGTTGACCTAAGGCCACTCCTGACTACAGTATCGGGAATGGCTGCCCATTAGGTGACTGCATGGTGTTCGAATGTACGGAATCAGCAGTCTGTCTGGTGAGTCATTCATAAGTGTGTGTTCTTCTTACAATCTTCTCCCACCTTGTAATGCCTATCACATCGGACTACATGACTACAGTATTGGGAATGGCTGCCCATTAGGCGACGGCATGGCGTTTGACTGTACGGAATCAGCGGCCTGTCCAGTGAATTAATCATATTTGTGTGTTCCACATACACTCTGCTCTCATCTGGCTGATACATGGGAACCGAGACCCTGCATTACAAACAAGTAGTTGGGTTGTGGTAGCCACATCCGTCGGACGGGTCATGTTACTGCATACCTATTATAGGTTGGCCACCTTCTCAATTGGCCAAGGTAAAACTTTAGGGTAACCAACTGTCCCACTTTGCGAGGGACAGTGCAAAAATAATCAAGACATAGCACATGTCCAGATTGCAGGACATTATTATATTGTACGTTTCATTAATGATTGCATACAACAGATATTTTATATATGACACTTCTATATGTTATGTGAAGTAGCATAAGCAATTCACATGCAACTAGATGAAGCTTTTATTTGTGCAAATAAGTGTAATCCTGTACTATGCACGGCTGTAGGTATGTTTAGTCCTGGAATGTCTGAAATTTCTACATAATATGTCCCACTCTTTCCATTTGGAAAGGTGGCAACCCTATAGGACCTGTATGTACAGACGTCAGACTTTGCAGGGCAACACACCCACAGCCAGTAGAAAGGGGTGTACTTCACTGTTTCGCTTAAATAAAAGGATACTCTTGTAGCATTATAGTTGCTTATACTGTTACCTATAACATTTAGGTGTTTCAGAGGAACATAATTGTTTTATGCTGCTACTACAGACAATATAGGTAGTCTTTGCCCTAAATCACAGAACATTTGCCTTAATTACAGTTATTATGCAGGACACAACTTCCCACAGGGGAGTGTCCCTCGCAAAGGTGGACAGGTGGTAACCCCATACCTTTTATTCTATCAATCTTCTAAGGTAGTCAGTGGAACATGCGCTTTCTCTCACTATCAGACCTCTCATATGAATGGGGAAGAATAAACACTGAATCAGAGACACTGCATAACGACCTCAGGGACACATTTAGAAGGTTGGTGCTATTAACCTGACACATTGATGGACACAGAGCACATATGTATTCATACACATTTTCTGAGGTGCATGCAGTTTATGACTCTTACATGTTGTCATTATTCATCACGTGTATTCCGCCACCTTTCCTCCTAATATCACTAGTTCTAGGATGGTTTAGTTGAGACTGTGTTAGGATTCTGATTCATAATCATGGACGTCCCTGGTAATCGGGGACAGTTCCATGATATGGTCACTATGTATTCCCCCAGTGGTTTACAGACTGTCCAGTAGATGTGCTCTTATAGTTTGGGAGGTATGTGCGTCTGCTATACCCACATCGGAATATTACTTACACCCACGGGGCGGTCCTAATATGTGTCTGCCAGCCAACACATGCACGCCTAGCCCCATAATAGCATATCCATAGTTCCCCCACCTTCCACTACTCTACAGCACTCATCCTTACTGTGGGCACAGGTGGACGCAGGTGCGATATGAACATAACCCTACACACTGCCCACTCTCCCCATGTTGGGACACATGTTGTACTTTTGTCAACCCATGTGTTATCAGGTTTGCACAACCTACTGTTCCGTGTACAGCTACATCCTGGTCATAATGGTGTTCCCCCATTGGTTGAAAGGTACCAAAATTTTGGTGTCCCGCAAGGGACGTCGCTGTCCATGTTTAAAGTGCAGACCTTGTAGATCTCTCCCACTGGCCTGCCGGTGGTCTGAGAACCAGTGTTGTATTTACCTTTATTGCGTGTCTGTATGTCTCACTGGCCTAGCTGGGGTGGGTGATAAGTAGACATTTGTTGAGTGGACCTCCCACCAACATATGCCCAGTCTAAACATGTTACCCATAACTGCTGTAACATAACCTAGGTATATACATGTGTATATTTACTGTAACATATATATATATATATATATATATATATATATATATATATATATATATATTTACATTAATATATACAGACATATCTGCATATGTATTCATACATGTATATTCATATCTTGCTGTCATATATATATATATATATATATATATATATATATATATATATATATATGTGAATGTATATGTATATGTGTATGTATATATATATATATATATATATATATATATATATATATGATTATATATATGTACATCAGTGTGTCAATATATTCCCCACTCATACGCACTTACACATGCGTAATGGTGTTTATAAGCTTCACCAGCATAGTAGTGTCTTATTCATTATAATGCCGACACACTCCAGTTATCTTGTAATCGGTATGTAGCATGTTATACAGCAGACAGATGTCGCTATATGTTCATATAGGGATTACCGAAGGTAATTGGAATGTGATAGTGTGATTCGACCCATCCCTCTTGTGCACAGCCTATTATTCCATGTACTGTCGATGTTTGTATGGGAACATTGCTATTATTTATGTCAACAAATGAAATGTATGTGTTACAGAATTTGTACATCAACGTATATTGCTGTCTGCATGTGAGTATGCATATATACCTATTACGACCTAGCTGACCTCCACGGGCTGTCCATTAGAACCGGACCATCCAACCCTGGCATGCCTGGATCCATAATTGCATACCCATAGTTCCTCCACCCCACCCGTGTTAAATTTAAAGGTGTAACATCCATTATCCACTTGTTATCGCAGCCATGACACACCTTTACACATTTCCCTCTCCAGTGCTTTTGGGGCCCTACACACATTCTGTCCCACTTTGTGTATTCACAAGGTCTCCCGCCATGTATATTTGCACATACGTGCCTTTCCTGGTGTTATGGAATACATCCATTTGCGCTTTCCAATTTTTGGAGGTCCCAGCATGGGACTACATTCCGCCTGTGTGTAAAGCAGACCTAGCATTTCAACGATATTACTCCCAGTGGTAATACCCTGCCTGTGGTGCAAGTAGCAGTGCTCTGCTCACTTCTGGGCAGCTTTTTATGACATATGCTGAAAGCACTTTACAATACCAACATTGCTCTTGATTCCCTTTACATCCCTTGTATATGCTTTACTGTTACAATGTCCATTCTTTATATATATATATATATATATATATATATATATATATATATATATATTTCACATGTATGTAGATATATATCTATACACACATATATGTGTGTGTGTGTGTGTGTGTGTGTGTGTGTGTGTATATATATATATATATATATATATATATATATATATATATATATATATATATATATATATATATATATATATATATATATATATGTTACATCTGTACATACAAACATACATTTCCTATGCTGGGAGCCACTTACACCCGTGCAGGCGCACTCGCCTACGCTTACTGTGCGTTACATATGTTTACTGCTGCTTATTTGTGCTTAGTTGTGCCTTATTCATTATGACAATACCACTTTGATTGAAAGGATCTGGTTAATAGTCCCATGCGATATACACGTTCACCTTTACATGTTTAAATGTCGGCTTTATAGCAGAGCAACATTCATTCCACAAGGAAAATGATATGTGCTATTGTCGAACTTGAACAGTGAATGCCTTTTCGTTAGGCGGATGCTCTAACCACTACACTATTAGTGTTCTGCCTCATTTATATGTATATCCATGGTGCATAGTTACCTGAACACAAGCCTCATCACTTCACTTACACAGCAGGCATCCATTTACCTGTTGGGAAAAACATACTACTACACATGCGTCATTCCCTATTCCATACTGCTCTGGACTCATGCCGCATGTTGACTCACACCAAGGATATTCAGATCTCTACAGCCTATAGTCCTGGCACATATGTGTGTTCGATTGTCAGGGTGTTCATATGGTATTCCTAGTTTAGGCTTGTCTGACTGGGGACCAGGACTGCCCTGTACCTAGCTGAAAGTCAGACTTAGCAAGGGGAGATTGTTCGTTCCACTTTTAGCGTTCTACCTGTGGTTGGGGATGCAGAGGTGTGCTCACCTGTGGCCATCCTGATATATAACAGCACTAAATATTATGGCTGGTTCCGCTGCTGTTTCCCTTCACATTCGTTGTGACTGCTATATCGTGACCATGTTCATTCTTCATAACTACATACATATATATATATATATATATATATATATATATATGTGTATCTTTATATCTGCCTCCATATATATCGGTCTGCACATTCACTTGCATATACACCTACATACGTTTTTACATTCCACATACTGTTTAATCACTGCCACCTACCTGCTTGCATACTCGCTTACGTCTAGGGTTGCCACCTTTTCTAATGGACAAAGTGGGGCATTTTCGGGACACACATCAGATTTTACAGGCCGACACATACCCACGGTCAGTACAGGGTTTAGAACTTTACGTATTTTCCTAGATGAGAGCTTATTCTTGTAGCAGTTTAGTTGCTTATTCTGTTTCTTGTAAGATTTACGTATTTTACATACAGAAATAACTGCTTTATGCAACTGTTACATGAAAATATGGTACATAATTATTTCCTACAATCACAGGACATTTGCCATTGTATTATTTTTGGTCAGGACACACCTGGCCAAACAGGGACTGTCCCTCACAAAGTGGGACAGGAGGTACCCTGCTTATGTCAGCACCTTAATCACCCTATATCCAACTGCCACTATGCGAATGTGTAAAGTATATATTCTCGATAATGCATGTGGGGAGCCGTGCATCACGGTCAGGTGTTTAATCCTGGGTAGTAGGTTCTGCATGACCGGCTGGAGGCTGAGCAGTCTCGTGAACCGCTACTGCACATACAACTTGTGTCCAGATGTCTACAGGACTGGGCATCGTGTCGTGACACCAAGTCTGATGTTTACACAGGATACTTATCCCATGAGGGATGTCCAAAAATTGAACAGACCAATAAACTTCGATGGCTGCGAACAGATTTGCTACCAGACTGCCATTTCAGCTTTAGAAAAGGAGGGTCGCTGTGCCGTTAGCTGAACAGCATGCATTTGCAAGCAAAGTAAAACAGCTACAGACTCTCTGCCATTTCTCTTACTCTCACACTTCAATTAAGCATCACACAACTGGACCAGTTTCAATTTAAGAGAATTGACTGCCCTTAGCATTAGCTTAACAGAATTACTGCCAGACTGTCGGGTTTCAGGTTTCAGCAAGCAAGCAATGTAAAACAGCCTTAACAGAATTACTGCTCTGCTAGACTGGTAGGACTGCTGTTTCAGCACTCCACACAACAGTTACTGATTTCTTCACAGAATGATTGACTGCCATTTAAACAGCTGCAGACTCTGCCATTTCTCTTGTTGCAGATAAGGCAAAGACAATTAATATTACAGCCAGTTAGACTTAGTCTTTTATTTATTTATTTATTTTTTTGCCTTACCTGAAAGAAGAAAGATGTGCTTCAGTGCTGCACACTTTCTGATGGACTTTACATTAATGAGCTGCTGCATGTAATGACGTCAGGACCACACAAAAATTCAAAAAAAAAAAAAAGACCGGTAAATTCAGAAATTAAAAGGGCCACTCGGGAATTTGTGGCACCTCAATATTTTGCCCTCAAAACCAGTATTTGCCGAGGAATTCGGTAGAGTTGAGAGGTATAAGTAAAGTGAGTTAGACTGCACACATCTTCAATGCTCATAAGACACAAAGGTTTCAAGTTAACAGAATGCAAGCAGTCCTTTTCTCTTGCACATATCTTCAGTTAGGTAAATCCAAGCAAAGTCCATTTCTCTCACATAAACCTTCATTTAATTAGCTTAACAGATTTGCTGCCAGTAAAACTCACACACACCGTCAATTAACTAAAGAATTGCTGACAGCTTCAATTATGCAGGTAAGACACAAATGTTTCAACTTAACAGATTTGCTGCCAGACTACCATTTCAGCTTTAGAGAAGAAGGACTGCCTGTTAGCTGAACAGAATGCATTTGTTTGCAAAGTAAAACATCTGCAGACTCTCTGCTGTTTCTCTCACTCTCACACTTCAGTTCAGCATCACACAACCGGACCGGTTTCAGTTTAAGAGAATTGACTGCCCTTAGCATTAGCTTAACAGAATTACTGCAAATTCACATCACAAGACAGAAACCACACAGATGTCAGGAGGTATAAATCACCATTTTTCTTTTATGTGTCTTAATTTTTTTGTCAACAGTGTTGTATATTACAAGTGATACATTGGCGATCTCATTTTTGTATGTAGGGGCGATCAGGATCTGTTTGTTAGATTCATGCAGGATCTTAATGAGAACGCACATGGACTGAAGTTTACCTGGGAATGCAATGTTAGTGATATAGCATTCCTGGATGTAGAATCTTACATAAATGATCAGAATAAGGTGCAGTACAAGCCATATAGGAAACCCACATAAGTTAATAATTATTTTGAATTCAGAAAGCATGCATCCTCCTCATTTGCTTAAATCATTACCTTATGGTGAATTCAGAGGATTTTTTTATAAAACTTCTGAAAGGCAACTTCATGATATTTTTTTGGATGAAGTGCATGATAGATAGATACTCAAATGAGACCCTCTTAAGAGCTCGAAGGAGGATTTTCCATAGAAAGGGTAAGGGATTACATGATGTAGGAAATGAGGTTGAGCATCAGAATGTGGAGAAAATATTTTTTGTGACTAGATTCTCGGACTTCTCTCCTATTTTGGAAGCTATTGTTTGCCAATTTTGGCATGTAGTTTGTGAAGTTGCTTTGGTAGGATGTTTATTTCCCAAACGTTACATTTTCCTATAGGAGATATAATAATTTAAAAGAATTACTTAATAGGAAAGTTGGCAAGGTTGCTAATAATAGTAGGGTTGGTACATTTTGGTGTGGGAATTGTACAATTTGCAACAGAGTGAAAAATATGCATGGTTTGAAGATCAATGGGAAATTATAATTTGCAAAAGAGAATTTTGATTGCAATTCATGTGGGGTAATCTATATTAATGGATGTGACTGCAGCAATACTTGTTGGTTTATAGGACAGACAACTAGCAAAGTTAAAGTTCATATTTTGGAACATTTGAGGGACATCAGGAGAACTAATACAGATAGTCCAGTGACAGCTCACTTTATATCCAAACATAATGGGCTAGTGGGGGGTTAATTTTTAGTGTTTTGGCACAACCTAGTATTACTATAGGAAACTTTAAAAGGGAATTGAACAGACTTGAGTGTAGAATGATTCTAAACTATCATACATTATATCCCAGGGGTATGGGTTTGGATAGTAATATTACTTTATAGTAACAAATACTGCAAGTTTAAATATAGTAATTAGTACAGCATAATATTTACATATAGTAATTTTGTATATAACACCTGATAGGGCTTTGATAAAGTTTGTGTTCTTAGTATTGTATATATTTATACACACACACACACACACACACACACACACATATATATATATATATATATATATATATATATATATATATATATATATATATATATATATATATATATATATATAGGCTCACAATATTGAAAAACATATAGGACAACAACACTGACTGCATTACAGCAGAAATACATACAGAAACATATTACTCTTATACAATCCTCTATGCACCCCCCACTCACCCTGCTATTTAAATATATCAAGTCTGAGATTGCACTTCACATATAAAAATGGCAAACATACCATTGCATGCTTCATGACTGACTGTTGTAACCTTAGTCATGTTCCCTTTTAATGTACTATATACTACAACATAACTCATCTAAGTGTAGTGAAGTGCGATTTTGGAATTGATATATTTAAGTAGCAGGGGGTATGGGGAGATGCATGGGTGGTTGTCCCCCTGCTTATAGTTGGTTTAGACTGATATGGTTTGTCTTTTCTTTGTTTCTGTATGTATTTCTGCTGCAATATAGTCAGTGTTGGTGTCGTGTATGTTTTTCAATATTATGAGATTCAGTATTATGAGTTTTCAGTATTTTGAGCTTTCGGGATTTTGAATTCAGTATTTTGAGATTCAAGATTTTGAGCTTTCAAGATTTTGAAGTGAACCCATATATATATATATATATATATATATATATATATATATATATATATATAAATATATATAGATATACAAATATATATATATATATATATATATATATATATATATATATATATATATATTAAAAATTATGGAATAATATTTATTTTAGATAGTATTCCTGTTGAAGTATGATGGATGTCTTTTAGATTGTATATACAAATGTGTATTTATGTATTATATTTTTTACTATATGTAATATAAGTCCCTTAAAGTAATCAAATAGGAAATGCACTTATGCATATATATTTATGTAATTCTAATGTGGTAGCACTTTAAAGTTTATTCCGAAGGTTTGCACATGGTTAATTGTTTTGATTGATGCAATTAATCAATTATTGTGGCATTTGGTTTGTATATAAGGAGGCTTTTCTTACTGTGAATTATTCCTTGAAGGCGAGAGGCCGAGGTACCAGAAGGTGAATAAAGAAAAATGGTGATTTATACCTCCTGACGTCTGTGTGGTTTTTGCCTCATGGTGTGAATTTGCTGTTTCTTGAAATTTGGATTTGGACTGGTGAATTGGGTATATATTTAATCTTAACAGAATTACTGCCAGACTGCCGGGTTTCAGGTTTCAGCAAGCAAGCAAAGTAAAACAGGCTTAACAGAATTACTGCTATGCTAAACTGGTAGGACTGCTGTTTCAGCACTCCACACAACAGTTACTGATTTCTTCACAGAATGATTGACTGCCATTTAAACAGCTGTAGACTCTGCCATTTCTCTTGTTGCAGATAAGACAATTAATATTACAGCCAGTTAAACTTACAGTTTTTTATTTTTTTGTTTTTTTGCCTTACTTGAAAGAAGAAAGATATGCTTCATTGCTGTGCACTTCCTGACAGACTTTGCACCAAGTTAAATTAAAGAGCGGCTGCATGTAATGAGGTCAGGACCATACAATAGTTAAAAAATAAAAGTCTGGGAAATTCAGAAATTAAAGGGGCCACATGGGAATTCATGGCAGCACAATATTTTGCCCTCAAAACCGGGATTTGTCAAGGAATTTGGTATGGTTGAGAGGTATGCTAGAATATACCTTTTCAGCACAATCTCACTTTAATGACAACTTGCATACTGTCAGAGCAAAAGTATGCATCAAACAAGCTTAACAGGACCAGGCCTGACCCTCACAAATTGAAAATGAATCAAGGGGGAATCTTCCAAGAAGTGATGCAGTTGTTGAGGATACCTCAAATAGATCTATTTGCCTCAGCTCACAACAATCAGTTGGTAAAATTATGTTCCAAGACTCCATGAAAGGAAGGTCTGGAAGACAAATACATTTTCTTTTCCTTGTATATGAATGTTCCAGTATGCTTTTCCAGCTCTTTCACTAAATGTCCTGGTCATTCTGAAGATTTAGAAGGACTCCCCAAAGATCATTGTTGTGACTCTCTTCTGATCCAAACAACAGTAGTTGCCCCTTCTTCTAGAAATGGCCAGGGGCAATAACCACAAGCCCCCTCACAGACTGAATCTATTCACACAAGATGAGGATTGCGTGATAAATCCCCACCCCAAACAACTACAACTGACTGCCCAGATGTTTGATATTTTTATATGTTCAGGTTCCTTTCTTCTTCAGATGTGTAGCATGTATTAATGGAGGTGAGAAAGCCTGCTACCAGTAAACCATATATTACCAAATGGAAAAGGTTTTCTGTTTGGTGCCAAGAAAAGAACCAGCACCCATTCAGGGCTAACATTTTTCTGGTTCTATAGTATTTGTTTGAGTTACTATCCTAAGGTCTGTCTTATTCTTCAGTCAAGGATCATTTGCAGCCATTTCAGCATGTCTGCCCAATGAAGCACCTCTACTAGTCCAACCTCATGTGAAAACATTTATGAAAGGGCTGCTGCATAAAATGCTTCCTGAGAAACAAGAGGCTTTTCCTTGGGTTTTTAATTTTCTGTTAGAAAAACTCTTGCTCCATCTGAACCAACTTATCAAGCTGACTTGATATTTTTAAAATGGAAAATACCCTTACTAATTGCTCTGACCTTTGTAAGAAGAGTATGTGAGTTGCAAGCCCTCGTGGTAGATTATCCTTATCTCATTTTCATAATGATAATGTATCTTTAAGAACCAATCTTCATTTATGCCTAAAGTGGTATCTGAATTTACTTTAAGCCAAACTATCCATCTCCTTGTCTTGTTTCCAGAACCTAGAAATGAGAAAGAAAGGATACTCCATACCTTGCATGTCCACAGACAACTCGAGTACTATTGTGAAAGAACAAAATATTTCTGATCTTCTGATCATTTAATTTCTTGTGGAGGTAAGAAAAAAAGACAACCTGTGTCAAAACAGACTATTTTTGAATGGCTGCCTCATGCCATTACTTTCTGTTATACCCACCATAACAAAGCAATTCCAGGATGGGTCTTTGATCACTCTACCAGGGCCCTGGCTTCATCTGTGAGTTTTTGGAAAGGGTTGGATTCTAGAAGTATTTTAATAGCAGCAGCTTGGCCCTCTGTACACACTTTTACAAAACATTATAAACTAAATTCCTCCCCCAGGACTAGGACAAACTTTTTTAGGACCATTGTCCAGGGACACTCATCCTTCCTTCTCCCAGTCAGTTAAAGATATGGTACTGTACCCATATAGTATAGGCCACTGCAGAAGTGATCATTCAGACATCTACTGTTATGTAAAATGTATTTACACAACTGTAATTTTCTTCTCTGCACACTACTACTCCTTGGTATAGTCTTTCTTCCCTGCCTATTTTATTCTTGCTAGAGTAAAAAAAAATCTAATGAGTTGACAATTGTAGTGCTAGCAGCTCAGCTAGTTGCATGTTTGTCTTTGTTTTTTTTTTCATCCCTTATGCCTGCCAACTAACTGTTTACTTATGACTTATGGTGTCCATTCATTTTCTGCAGGGGTGCTCTCAGCTTTCCTGTCCCATGGGGTGAGAGCCAGTCATAAGGATTTAATTTGGGCATCCATCAAGGCTTTTCCTGTTATGCCATACCCACATTCCCTGGTCAGGTCATACCCATAGTGTTCAATGGGAGGCATAAAATGGTCTTCCTGTACAATTGCTCACACCTCTGCATGTGACTTCAACATGGTTTGTACCACCCCCGTTATAGACATCTTGCCTACATGATCCGTTCTCCACCAGTGGTTCAACCATGGAGGCGTGCTAGGACATGTGCCTAGTCCCAGTCCCTCCCCATGGTTGTAAGACATTCAGTCCTACCCCACCACCCAGCTGTTCCAGTGCTCAAGCTTGGTCTTCTTGTCTTTGATACCTAGAATTAAATGGCTGTAAGCTCTTTTCCACACCAGGTGCTTGGATTTATGTTCCAGTATTGGCATTGTTGTGTAGCATTAAGGGTGATGATGCAGTCTTGCGGTGTTGTTTTCCAGATGATGTTTTTTTTATCTCAGATGAGGGGAAGACACTGTGTAAGAAAGTACTCTGCAGATAAAATTCTTTCTTTTAATTAAGCTGCAATGTTCTATGCCACAACCTGGGACTTGCTCACTCAAGTAGCCGTAACTAGCTAGCTTGTTATATAGTCACTGTTCAAAATGTGTGATATCAAACCACAGTTCCAAAGAAACATAACAGCTGGTTTGCCATGTACAGACAACATACCATAATAGTGATTTCCTGTTCTGAATAAAAAAAGTACATAAATAAATGCAAGCACAGATATTTTATTTTTACCAAACAGTACAAAAAACACTTAACCAAGTGAACCTACTTTAATAAGGCCTGATTACTTACAAAGATGATCATGAAAACATATCATAAGCAAACCTGATTTAGTGACTCCTTTCTGCTTACATAAAATACACTAATTTAATAAAAGGAAATGAGATGGATACCATGTATCTTGAGACAAAGCAAAGCAATAAATTAGACCAGCTGTGAGCAGAGTCAAAGAACTCAGTGAAGCATTTCAACTGAAGCCCTTCTGAAGTATTAAAATAAGATGCCTTTACAGGTAAGGGTAATTAGTGCCACAATTATCACATTTCATATTATTATAGTTCCTGCTATGTTTTTATGCAGGTGCTGAAGCATACCTCCCAACCTTCCCAAATTACTCAGTTTTTACTGAGCTTTGGGGTCCAAAACACAAAACATACTCAGAGTCTCTAAATAAAAATCTACCTAAGCAACAGACACCTCCAAAGCAGACATCCAAGCAAACGCTACCTCAAAACAAAACACACACAACACATAACCCACAAAGTCAGTGTGCCAAGCAGCCACAGCCCTTAAGGCTGAATAACACACCTGATACTCTTGTTATAGGTGACTATTGTCAGACACACTGACATCCCGCTCACCAGGCTGAATAAAGAGAAGGTCACAGTGAGCTGCCTGTCGGGTGCTAGGATCCGACACATAACACAAGCACTCAGGTCACTCCAAAGCAAATACAAATATGACTCAGTCATTGTACATGCTGGTGTGAATGACCTGAGATGTACTTCCCTGGACTACATGAAAAGAGACATAGAGGAGCTCTCTGATCATGTTGCCCAGGCTGGTATGACCCTGACCTTGAGCAGCATCTTACCTTCACCTAGAATGATGCCACAGTACAAAGACAAAATGATCGATTTTAACAATTGGCTAAAATTTTGGTGTCATTCAAAGGGGATCCAGTGTCTGTCAGCCTGGGATGACATGCTCGACAAGCCACGTTGCTTCGCTAGGGACGGCTTGCACCTGTCACCACTGGGCTTTCGGATATTGGCAAAGGCTCTTGCCACCCCCATAGTGCCTTTTTTAGGCAAGGCTCAAAAGTCAAACCCACCCCCATAGACAGCACAAGGAACAAGAAACTAAGGGTAATGCTGCTAAATGCCAGAAGTCTTAACCTCAAGATGCACGCATCAAGCTGTCCTCAGTATGGAGAACATCGATATCTGTGCAGTGACAGAAACCTGGTTTAAGGCTCCAGAGAGCACCCCGGCACTACCAGGCTAGCTTTTCGGCCCCAAAACCCGGACCGAACCACAAAAGGAGGGGGAGTTTCCATATTTATCAAGGATAGCCACACCTCCAGGTTAGTGGCATTGTATCGGAGACCATCCATGTGCAACTAACAGTGGGCAAGACTGCTTTTCAGTTTATAGCATCCTACAGACCACCCTCTCAAAGTCAGGAATCCCATTCGGCTTTCCTGAAAACATTGGAGAACATGAAGATCTCTCCGAACACCATTATATTGGGCGACTTCAACTACCCAAATATTGACTGGAAGCACTACTCAAGCCCCAGCACCTTAGCCCAAAGATTCCTGGAAATTATAAACTCAAATGCTATGGAACAACTAGTCACCACTCCCACAAGAGGGACAACATACTAGACCTGATCATTACCAACATGGGGACTCTATGCTCCACACCAGAAGTATATCCCTCATTGGTAAGATCAGACCATAAATTAATTTCACTGGATGTCCACATCCCGACCCCAGAAAACCACAGTGAAAAACTTCTCAAAAGCGAACTTCTCACTTCTCAAAACCGAAGTGGAATCCTTCAAGGCCCCAGGGCCAGTGGAAACTACAGCCCAAACTGCAGAATCCTATATAAATGCATTCTATGGACATCTCCAGGAATGCATGGATCATGCTATCCCAAACAAAACCAAGACCCAATCATCCAAAGGCAGGCGTCCAGTCTGGTGGACCCCTGCCATAAATAAACTGCACAACAGAAGGAGGAAGCTACTACATGATAGAGCAAAATCCCTAACAGGGAAGGCATCTCTGATCAGTACTAGCAAAAAATACGATCCTCATAAAATCCTCCAAGGCCAGCTTCGAGAGAAAAATTGCACAGGACATCAAAGACAATCATAAGGCTTTTTTCAGTTATGTTAAAACCTGGGATGCAACTCCCAGACTTGTTCTGAGTTGATTGTAAATGACAAAAAATACACTGAACCCACAGACATCGCCAATATCCTGGCAGACAGGTTCAGTGCAAACCCTCCACCCCCTCCCCCCCAAAAGAGCAAGTATCTATCCCGGCAGAGGGCTGCCTCCCAAACATCTGAGATGCTCAGGTGAAGGCTGCCCTCTCCAAAGCAAAAAACACTGCTTCCATGGGACCAGATGGCATCCCAGGTTGCCACCTACATGAACTACAAGAGGCACCTAATCCTCAAATAAAACAGCTATACAATATCAGCCTCACTACAGGATATGTGCCCACAGAATGGCGCAACAGTGGTCCCACTCCACAAAGGTGGAGCCTCGGACCCTGGAAACTATCGCCCCATAAGCCTGACTAGCTTAGTCTGCAAGGCTATGGAGAGGATCATCATGGAGCTCATAAACAAAGACATTGGGGACATACAGACACTAGATCCTACCCAGTTCGGCTTTGTCAAGGGCAGATCCTGCCTTTTGAACCTGGTTGACTTCTTTGAAACAGTCACTAAAGCCATAGATGAAGGGAAGGTAGTCCACACAGCCTATATGGACCTTGCAAAGGCATTTGACAAAATACCCCACTCGGGCATCATAGATAAGCTATCCAGCTTAAATATAAACCCCTATGTCACAAGATGGGTCGCAAACTGGCTCAAAGACAGAACCCACAGAGTGAGAGTTGCTGGAGCCATGTCAGACTCAAAACTGGTCACAAGTGGCGTCCCATAGGGTTCTGTCCTGGGACCACTCTTGTTCGGTATATACTTTTCCGAGGTACAGGCAAATGTGGGAGGACTATGGCTCACCAAGTTCGCAGATGACTGCAAACTAGGCGCCATAATCAACTCTCCAGCTGACACAAACATCCTTCAAAAAGGTCTCACAGAGACAGATAACTGGTACCAGCGCCATGGTTTAAAGCTAAATGCCAAAAAATGTATAGTCATACCCTTTGGCAAAAACAATGTGCCCACAAATTACCACATAGGCGGAAGCCCATTAAGTACAGAGAAAGTTATTAGGGACCTGGGGACCCAAGTTGATAGCAATCTCTCCTTTGAAAACCACACTGCCAAAGTGGTTAGGAAGACCTTCTACATAGCCCACCTCATCACGAAGGGTTTCACATCTAGATCAAGAGAGGTAATTGTGCCCCTTTATTCATCCCTCATCAGGCCCATCATAGAATACAATGCCCCTTTTGGGATGTACCTTACCTGACACCTGCAGCAATTAGAAAGACCCCAAAAGTATCTCACCAAGAGGATCAAGGGTCTCAAACAGATGCCATATGCTGCTCGGTTAAAAAAACTCCAGCTCTACTCAGTTGCATACCGCCTACTTCGAGGCGATCTATGCCTGACATACAAAGCTATGCCAAATCCAGAATTAATGGACATGCTCCACCTCAGTAAATCTAAATCCCTTAGAGCCACATGCTCGAGGAACTTGAACCTCTGCACAGAAATAAATAGAACTTGCTGGAGAGACAGGTTCATAACCCAGAGGCTTCCTTTGCTCTGGAATAGAATTCCAGTTCATGTGAGGCAGAGCACCTCACTGAATCTCTTCAAGAAGAATCTCAATAGGTGGATGGGGGATCGTAGGTTTGTCCCAGGGATTACTCCAGTGTCACAATTAGAAAGAGGCACAGTAAACTAAACCTTAAAAAGGGCACAGTATACTCAAATCAAGGGGTGGCGTAAGCCATACAGAATCGGGCTAGGCTTATAATTGCGCCAGGGCAGATAGCCTAGTATGAACCTATGAACCTATGAAATAATGGGGAGCCATGATTCCTGAGTGGCACCCCTTCATTTCCGATTTTTTTTCCACTTTGTTTACATTTTCGCACTGTTTCAGTTGATGTCATCATGTGCACAATGACATCAGCACCATCAGTGCTACCAGCCTATCGAAATTGAGCTCAAGGCCTGACATGCATGCATTTCCAGCTGGGCGCTCAAGGGCTGTTCAAATGCTCTGCAAGCAGGAACAGTTATCATTGGCTGCACATCTGGTAACAGAGTACAGATATATTGTTGTATTTAAAAACTGTTCTGATATCATGGCTAGCTGGCAGAATGAAGAACTGGTAAGGACGTTTTGATATAGCTGGCTGAATGAAGAAATGGTAAGGACGGTGTGTGTGTGTGTATGAAAATGCCCCCGTTGTAATACACCTTCTGGCTAGTGGTACTCAGGCTCAAACCCTTACCTTGGGTACAAGGTAAAAAGAGCTTAATGTCCCTAGCCACCACCACTTGTGAATTTCTGCAATATTTTTGATCTGTTCTTCATAAAATCTGTGGTTTTCAGGATTTTTGTGACAAATCACTGAAGGATTGAATTCATTAAATAATGACAGGAATTTGAATTTCAGACTTCATATTCTTCAGAAACTAAATGGTAACACAAAACCTTTTATTCTAGCAATTTTCTAAGTTTATAAGATCAGTATTTGAAATGTATTCCTATTTTGGGGTTGTATTCCCCCATTATTGGCTTTGTCCAGTTTTTTGTGCTAAGAGGTTGAGAACTATGGCGAGAAGTAAGAAGTGAGAACTGAATTCACTAAATGATAACCATTTAAGTTTTAGTCTTCCTATATTTCAAGAAACAAACTGCTGATTTGACATAGTGGTATGTTGCGCTGACTGTAGTGCATAGGGTCCTTGGTTCAAGATTTGTCAGTGAAAAGCATGGTGGTAACACAACATTTTATTCTAGCAACTTTCCGGAATTATACAAGCAATGTTTAAAATGTGTCCCTGGTTTTTGGCCTTTTGTCCCCCTAAAAAAATTGAAAATAAGTACAAGAAGCTGTGCAAGATGCCTATGCCTTATACTACTGTCATTCTATTGTTATATATATAATTGTGTGTGTGCGTGGAAGTAGACTTTTATAATGGAAATATTCTAAACTAGGCAGTTTTGTCATTATTGGTTCATGCATTTTGTTTCATTGCCTACTGGAAAAATGGTCAAACAATACATTTAAAATGTGCTCTGTCTAGCAAGTGTGCTGTATTATAGAAGGAATATAATTTAATAAAGTCAGGAAGGTGTATCAAAGAATACATGTATGTTTCTTGTTTTGTGTGTAAGGGGCCAATGATTTAAAAACAGCCCAAAGGTAATCTTTACCCACCACTGGCCAGATGCATTTTCTTTGGATGTGGTGTGGGTTTCAATGCTGTTTTAATGAATGTGAGTTTCAAGGGCAGAGAAGTTTTAATGCCAAGTCTATTTTCATTGTGAAACAGTAGTGCTTTGTTTAGCAGATGTCTATTAGTGTTTGTGCATTGGGCTGTAAAGTGCAAAAATAAAACGCAAATAATCATTATAGAAGTAAAGCAGTATGCACACATTAGTGTTTATGGTAAATGGGGCAAAATAGCCAGGTAATTGGACATTGGAATGGCTGCAGGGGGACTCTGGTGCCATATTCTGGTCATCTGTTCTTCAGTTTGCCTTTATTCATAGCATCACCTCAGGGTTTGTGCCCACTGAGTGGTGCATAGCTACAGTTATCCCACTCCACAAAGGGGGATCCACCTTGGATCCTGGAAACATCTGCCCCATCAGTCTGATGAGCCTGATCTGCAAGGCCATGGAATGTATTATCATGGAACTTATAAACAAAGACATTGTCAATCTTCAAACACTTGACCCCACCAAGTTTGGGTTCGTGAAGCTCAATCTTGTATCCTGAACCTGATTGACTTCTTCAAATCAGTCTCCAGAGCTGTGGAGGAGGCTAAGGTGGATCACACAGTCTGTCTGGACCTTGCCAAGGCCTTCGACACCAACCCCCACTCTGGAATCATAGATAAACTTACTAAGCTAGGCATTAATCCCTACATCACTCGATGGGTTGCCAACTGGCTTACTGACAGAACCGACACTGTAAAAGTAGTCGACTCCAAATCCAGCTCCACACAAGTGACAAGCAGAGTACCTCAGGGTTCAGTCCTGGGACTGCTCTTGTTTAGCATATACTTCTCTGAAGTACAGGCCAAGACTAAGGGACTCTGGCTAACAAAGTTCGCAGATGACTGCAAACTGGGAGCCATTATTGAATCCCCAAATGATGTGGATATTCTACAAAAGGGCCTTACAGAAACAGATGCTTGGTACCAGAGCCATGGGCTCAAGCTCAGTGCCAAGAAATGTATAGTTAACCCCTTTGGGAAAAAACATGTACCCATGAATTATCACATAGGTGGAAGTACACTAAACACCAAAAGTGTGATAAGAGACTTAGGGACACAGGTGGACACTGGTCTCACCTTCGATAACCACATCACCACAACAGTCAGGAAATCCTTCTCTGTGGCACATCTCATCACTAAGGGCTTTTCATCCAGAAAAAAAGAAGGTCATTGTCCCACTGTACTCATCCTTCATTAGACCCATTATAGAATACAACGCCCCATTTGGTATGTACCTCTCAAGGCATCTGCAACAACTGGAAAGGCTGCAGAAATACCTCACTAAAAGAATCACAGGCCTAAAGCAGATGCCCTATGCTGACCGTCTAAAAAAACTCCAGCTATACTCTGTCACATATCGTCTACTCAGAGTCGATCTCTGCTTAACATACAAGGCCATGTCAAACCCAGAGCTGTTGGACATGCTACACTTAAAGAAATCCCAATCCCTCAGAGCCCAATCCTCCAGGGATCTAGACCTTATCATCACAATGAACAAAATATGCTGGAGGGATAGGTTCCTGACCCAGAGACTCCCCAGACTCTGGAATAGACTGCCCATACATGTCAAGCAGAGTGCCTCTTTGGCCCTCTTCAAAAGGAACCTTGACGATTGGATGGGAGATAGAAATTTCACCCCTGGGATCACGTCAGTCACCCTGCTAGACAGAGGTCCAGGAAAGTAAATATTGTGGGAAGAAATAGCCAGGGAATTGTTATGGCTAGGCTTGTGCAGGCCCTAGGGCCGATAGCCTAGTACCAACCTATGAACTTATGAAAGTTGGTATCCCACAGTTCCATTGGAGTGGGTGAGGTTACATAATTATGTATGCAAATTGTATGTTAAACAGTGTACAGATTTGTACCTATTTTTTATGAGCCTTGTCCAGATTTTTGATGTTTCCAGGTTGAAAGGTATGCACTGAAACATTCTTAAATCTGAGAAACTATGTAAGAGCAGCTGTATTAGTAAATTAGACTCACTTGGCTTATTGCCGTATATAACTCAGGAAATGCAATGTTTGTGTTTTATATCTTTTTCATTAAGAACAGAATTTTATAATTATAGTGTTGTTCTTAAGTGCTAAATCAAGCATGCTATCATTCTTTTTTCTGTATTCTAAGTAATTGCAGTATGATGACATGTCTTTTGTAGTCAGTATTTAAGATTATAATTTTTAATTGGTTGGAGTTAATCATGAATAAGTGCTGAGTTGTGTTACAAAACATTTTGAATTAGACAAAGGCTGTCTGGAAGAAAGAAAGACATTTGACAGAAGCAATGTTTATTGAA
Organism: Protopterus annectens; assembly: GCF_019279795.1. NCBI lineage: Eukaryota > Metazoa > Chordata > Ceratodontiformes > Protopteridae > Protopterus > Protopterus annectens. Next base: position 1,293,472,299 of record NC_056725.1, on the reverse strand, counting down.
ATCCAGATCATTGGTAATATTTGTTTAAGTTCAGCTTTGCCAAATGTTACAGTGAATGCAAAGATAGTTCAACTGCATTTCTGTAACATTTGCAGGAGTCATTTTCTTAAGAGTTATTGAAGAGCTAAGGGTTAAGGTTAGATGTAAGTTTTAAGGTTAGATAGCAAGGTTTAGTGTAAAGTTTTTAAGTATCAAGTTGCAGTATCATTAGTTTAGAGCTACAGTTAGGTTAAGATTTATGCATACGTTTAGAATTAAGGTTAGGAAATGAGTAGATGGTTGCTGTAGTTTTACAGTTATGTTTGTTGCAATTTTGCAAGGTCAACATTTTTTATAAATTGGTTTTCAGTGTTGATATTTTTTGTTTACATAGTTTCAAAGTAATTGCATTTGGTACATACTATTCTATGAATTAACATGGAGCCATACTAGTTAGTCTCCTTCTCAGTTTACTGTACCTTCTATAGGTATTTTGCAGACGAAACAACATTACAATGTAAGTGAAAGACAAAGATATTTACACATGAATTTAAAATGCTAATTCTAGTTCTAAATCTAACTATGATGTTAGTTTTGTGGATACATTTCTGGGCATATAGCAAATTCTGCACAACTTACAGGTAGAGCCATTTAAGGGACATACTAACAACAAACAACATGTGGACAGTGGATAACATCAATGACTACTTGATGCTTAGTTCAGATCTCAACATTATTATGCTGCTTGACATTCTTGGTATGATTTTTGGGGATACACCAATACCTGTATACCTTTCAAAATATCTGAGTATCTGCATTACCATTTTCTCATTCAGCTAATATGCTGAACATGTCGGTATTTGCTGAAAACAAATGAAAACAGGATGCTTGTTCTCTCACTAATTACACTGCATGAAGCCAGCTGCTTAAAGGCTGCAAAATAAACCTGCAGTATGAAAGCGTATGAGCTGTGATCAGAATGTAACTGGTGACTGTGGAAACAGGAAAGGTCTAGCCATGAAATTCTGGAGAACAAAAAAACAAAAAAAGTATTGTTATTTAATTGCTACCTGTTGGAACTACTTCCGAGATCTCAGTGGAGTGAGTACTGAGGGATACTTATACTAAATGCTGATTTTCTGAATGTTGACCTTCTACATGTCAAACCATTTCATTATTAGTTAGTCTCATGAGACCCAGTAGTACAAGCTGCTCCTATCAGGAACATGCCAGAAGCACGGGTCTGATGGTTATGTGATTTATTCAAAGGCACACATTTTGTCAGTAGAACAAGAAGAGAGTGAGAGAATCATTCCTTCCATAATTCGAAAAAAGATCTTTACTCCCTCTTATTTTTAACTCTCAGAGATATGATGCCCAGACTGCATAATAGCTGCAAAGTATGAAACTGCATGAAATGTGATCAACGTATAACTGGTGCCACTGGTGGGGAATTGGTGAATGAGGTGAGGCATGGGAGACTGACACATGAAATGGGAGCAAGCAAAACATAGATATATACACAAAGTGCAAATAAAAAGAAAGTTGAAAGAGTAGATACTATCTGCAAATTAGGTCTCATGAGTTTTGTTGAATCCTGTATTTCAAATGTTTGAGTAGCAAAATGTTTAACCTCTGTTGAACTACAGAGAGCAAAGCTGATATAGCTATTCGATAAAATAACTGAGTTCACTGTGCCCACAGTTTATATGTAACTCACTGGTTCTAAAGGTCTCAAACATTCTTCAGTAAATATTCAGCTTATTATCTAGAGCAAACAATTCAACCAGACATCTATACTGTGTTAGAAATGAAATCAAGGTTATGAGTTGCTACAGATTGGAACATGAGAAAATATTTTTCATGTTATTTCCTATGCTTTAAGAGAGAAAAAAATGTGAAATAAAATGTGCAGGCATAAACACTCACAACACACACACTCTCACACACACACACAAACACACACACACACACACACACACACACACACACACACACACACACACACACACACACACACACACACACACACACACACATACAACAAATGCACACCCATAGCTGGCCTTAGGCATAGGCCAACTAGACAGCTGCCTAGGGCGCCGCTCTTGCAGGGGTGCTTTTCCAGTAAACTGGATGGTGTAAATAGGCCAGAGTGGGGGTACCAGGTGGTATGGGGGGGCACTGTGGAGGCCTTTTGCCTAGGGCACCACTTGACCTAAGGGTGACCCTGTGCACACACACACACACACACACACACACACACACATACACATCATACACACACACACGCACACACACACATGCACACCTTGTAAGTTCAAACACACACACACACACATATGCAGACCTTGTAAGTACACACACACACACACACACACACACATATATGCATACCATGCACACACACATATATGTACAGTTTGAAATATTACCATTTCAACTATTGACGTTTCTTTGAGATACAGGATAAAACTGGTCATCCCAGAAAAAACCCACATGAATTCAAGGAGGACACAGACTCCACACAAAAGGCACACCTAGCACTAAACCAGACACCCAAACACTCTATGGTAATCATGATTACTAATGCAGTACTATACCACCCGTAGGAGGTATAGGCAAGCACCTTGGGTGCCACTCAGCAAAGGGGACTTTTTTTTTTATTTCTTTTCTTGGCTGAGTTTAAAAACCTCCCCTGCTGAAAGAATAAACTCACCATATAAGACGTTCTCTCAAGTGTACGTTTTTATTGGTACACTTACATTTTTAGCTTAAATTACATGCTTTTCATGAATACCTACATTTCTGGTTTTGCACCGCATTTTTGCAGATGTTTACACATGTACAGATTATCATGGGTGACATGACTGGAACAAATGGAAGCTAGCCAATGAGTGAAAGTGGGAGCGAGAGCTTTCTTTGAGTAGAAAGCACAGGATTTCTTTTAAAGCAGCCTAACAGTGTGTTTGTGACAAAACAATACTTACACACTGTCACTTCTTTCTTTTTTTTATTATTGTTAAAATATTATCAGCATCTGAGATAGGCCCATGTTCAGATTTTTTTTTTATTTTAAACAAGCTAGCCATGGGGAGTGAGAGTGCCTTCTTCATACAGATGGAAGAGTTGTAGCAGCGAGTGCGTGAGCTCACCAGCTGAGCGACAGCCTTGTACTGGTTTAGAGAGCTTCTCTGTAGAACTAGGATGGGACTGTAGATCTAATCACTCAGCTCTTTTCCTCTGAAAGTATTTGAAGGTTTCCTTAAGTGTAAAGATGCAGAGTCAGCAGGCATAGGCAGTTTATCCAGATGCCTACATTTTGTAAAGTGAACTGACATCAGAATGCAAAGTTGTTTAGCTTGCTTAATATAATTGTGACTGTCTGTTGCATTTAGGTATGGCAGTGCACATATGCAGCCTGATTTAATGCTCTAAAATCACACCCTACAATTCACACCTTGGGGGCCATCAGCAGCCTTTTCTTTTGTCTGTACTACTTGGCAGTGTCAAGTGATGGGGGTGACACTGAGATTATTACCTGCCACACTGAACAAGTTAATTACAAAGTTAAAGCCTTCAACTTTGTAATTATGCATTGCAATGTCAGGTGAGATGAATTATCACTGTGATGGCACCTCTGTAAAATGAATGGAGCAGGAGCAGAACCGGTTTTGGCCAGTGGATGTTGTTGGCTGCATTGTATCTAATTATAAATAAACGAACTCCAGATTTTCTTCCTTCTGCAGTTATGTTATAGTGATTTCCCTTACGCCCCACTACCGCTCCTGCTTTCCCTTCTTCTTGCTAGCCTTTACTTGAGTAAAACATTTCTATGAAGTATTCATGCATTTTCCTTTCTTAATCTCCCTTTTATCTTTCAAGGAATCTTTACTGTAATTATTAAAAATATCTCAGCCAGTTTGTTTATAGAGTGTTATAATTGTATTGTTTATTTTTTCATATATCCATATACTGTACTTTTTTGAGTGGCAATATTCATTAAAATCAGTGTAAATTTGCAATATAACTATACTGCTTATTGTTAGTTTTTCAAATTATCCATATAGTGTACTTTTCTGTTGTAGTGAAAGTTTATGTAATCTGTGTAAAATTTTTCATTTTGCTATCTGTTTCTGGAGCTTTTCACCCTGGGCCTCCACTGAAAAAGGGCACCCCAGTCATATTTTCCCAGTAAACAAATGTGAAATAAATAAATATATAAACAAATCTAAGACTGCCACTTCTTTTTTGTTTTTGACATATAGGAACTAATGCAATTCATGATTTACTTAGCATTACTGCAACTGTTTTTGTACTGAGAATCACTTCTTAAGTAAACGTAAAGTAAGCAAGCACTTTCCTGCTTCCCAGATCTGTTTCTTGCTCCTGTTGAGGAAGACTACAACAGTACAGAAATGATATGTACAGATTAGTGGCTCAAGTGTCTTGGATAAAAGACAGTCAGATTTAGAACCTAACCTGACATCCCAGTTCCCAGTTTAATCTGTCTGTGCTTCACTGTTCAGAGAAGATTCTTAACATTTAGTGTTCAAATTACATTTAGAGATGTATTCATTAGAAACTCTTGATGCTTTCCTTATGCACTGTCGGGATAAATTGGTCCCTGACTCTACTGCTATTGTAAGAGCTTTGCATTAAAATTTTATTTTCCTTCCCCCCTCACATATTTCACTGTAGCCTTATACAGCATAAGGTAAAAAATGAGCTGGATTAGATGCCTATAATTTCCATAGGTTCATAGGTAGGTACTAGGCTGTTGGCCCAAGGGCCTAAGTAAGCCTAGCCAACAAGGTTCCCTGGCTTACGCCACCCAAGAAAGTTATTTTCCTGTGCCCCTGTTGAGCAGAGACACAGAAGTGATCCCTGGGGTGTATTTCCTATTTCCCATCCACTCATCAAGATTTTTCTTGAAGAGTGCTAATGAGGAACTTTGCTTGACATTGATGGGTAGCTTTTTCCAGAGTATAGGAAGTCTCTGGGACAGGAATCTATCCCTCCAGCATGTTCTGTTTATTGTGGTGACAAGGTTTAGGTCCCTAGAGTGTATAGCTCAGAGGGATTGGGATTTCTTTAGGTGTAGCATGTCCAACAGCTCTGGGTTTTATATGTTAGGCAGAGATCTCCTCAGAGTAGGCAATATGCTACAGAGTAAAGTTGGAGTCTTTTGAGATGGTCAGTGTAGGGCATCTGCTTGAGGCCAGTAATCCTCTTTGTCAGGTACTTCTGTGGCCTTTCCAGCTGCTGCAGATGTCTTGTGAGGTACATTCCAAAAGGGGCATTGTACTCTATAATGGTCTAATGAGTGCGGAGTAGAGGGGAACAATGACCTCTTTTTTTCCTGGGTGGGAACCCTTTTGTGATGAGGTGTGCAACATAGAAGGATTTCCTGACTACTGTGGTGATGTGATTATTGAAGGAGAGACTACTGTCCACCTGGGTCCCAAGGTCTCTTATCACACATTCAGCGTTAAGTAGACTGCTGTTTATGTGGCAGTTCATGGGTACAGAGTTTTTACCAAAGGGGATGACAATGCACTTTTTGGCATTGAGCTTGAGGCCATGCCTCTGACACCAGGCATCTGTCTCAGTGAGGCCCTTCTGTAGAATGTCCACATCATTTGGGGACTCAACTATGGCTCCTAGTTTGCAGTCATCTGCGAACTTCATTAGCCAGAGGTCTTCTGTGTTAGCCTGTACTTCAGAGAAGTAGATACCAAACAGGAGAGGTCCCAGGACCAAACCCTGTGGTACTCCACTTGTCACTGGTTTGAAGTCAGATTTGGAGTCTGCAACTTTTACAGTGTGGGTTCTGTCAGTGAGCCAGTTGGCAACCCATCTTGTGACATAGGGATTTATACCTAGTTTAGTGAGTTTAGCTATAATTCCAGAATGGGGGATGGTGTCGAAAGCCTTGACAAAGTCAAGATAGGCTGTGTGAACCACTCTACTCTTGTCTACAGCTTTGGTGACTGTCGCAAATAAGTCGATCAGGTTCAGAAGGCATGATCTGCCTTTTACAAACCTGAACTGGGTGGGGTCCAGAGTTTGGAGGTTACCAATGTCTTTGTTTATGAGTTCCGTGATGATACATTCCATGGCCTTGCAGACCAGGCTCGTCAGGCTAATAGGGCGATAGTTCACAGAATCAGTGGTGGCTCCCTCTTTGTGGAGTGGGATAACTGTTGCTGTGCACCATTCAGTAGGCACAAAGCCTGACGTGAGACTATGATTGAACATGGTGCTTAGGTGGGGAGCCAGTTCTTTCTGAAGTTCATGCAAAACACAGACTGGGATGTTGTCCGGTCCCATGGATGCTGTGTTTTTGGTTTTAGAAAGTGCAGCTTTTACCTGCATAGATGTGATTACAGGGACTTTGCATTCTTCCTGTATAGCTATGGGCCCTTTAGGGGGTGAGAGGGGGGTAAAGTTAGCATGAACCTATCTGCCAGGATGTTGGCAATATCAGTTGGTTCTGTAATTTTTGTGCCGTTGTGCTGCAACTCAGAGCAGATCTGGGTGTTGCCATTGAGATTCTTGACATAGCTATAGAATACTTTGTGGTTGCCCTTAGAGTCAGTGGTGATTTTGTTTTCATAACTAGCTTTAGAGGATCTTATAAGGGAACTCAGCTTCTTACTGAGGCTGACCATGGAGCTCCTCCACTCATGAGATTTTGCTCTCTTTTTGCAACAGTTTCTTCCTTCTGTTGTAGAGTTTGTTTATGGCAGGGGACCACCAGATTGGCTTCCTTTTTTTTGGAAGATAGCATCTTGGTTCTGTTTGGGATAGCACAATCCATGCACTCGTGCAAGTGCTTATAGAGTGCATTTGTGTAGGATTCAACAGTCGTAACTGTATTGTCCATATGCATGGGTGTCATGAAGTTCACCACTTCTGTCTTAAGAAGCATGAAGTTGGCTTTGGAGAATTTTTTTACCGTGGTTTCCTTAATGGCGGGTGGGGGCGGGATGCAGATATCTAGGGTGATTAGCTTATGGTCGGATCTGACCAATGAGGAGTTGACTTCAGGTGTGGAACACCGGTCACTCATGTTGGTAATGACTAGGTCTAGGATATTGTTGCCCCTGGTGGGGGTGTGGATAAGTTGATCCAGGGCATTTGAATTTATGAATTCTAGAAAGCGTTGAGCGAAGAAGTTGGTACATGAGTAGTTTTCCCTGTTAATGGTGGGTTATTTGAAATCGCCCATTATTAGGATGTTTGGTTGAACCCTAATATTTTGCAGTATATCAAGAAAAGAGGAGTGGGAATTCTGGGCATGGTGGGGGATCTGTATTAAGCTACAATCTGGATTGCAGTTTTGCCCAGAGTTAGTTGCACTTGGATAACCTCGGATGCATTATGCTATGCAACTAGCCTGGGGGTGTGAATATCCTTAATGAATATGGACACACCTCCGCCTTTTGTGTTCTGGTCCAGGCTAGATGGCCAAAAAGTGTGGTATGAGTTATAGCCTGGTAATGCAGGGATGCCCTCCAGAGTCTTCCCAGTCACTGCACAGATATCGATGTTCTCCATTTTAAGGAGTGCCTCGAGTGAGTGCATTTTGAGATTTAGACTTCTAGCATTGAGTAGGATTACCCTCAGTTTTTGCTTGCCTGTTCCTGTTATGGTGGCAAATTTGTCATTTGAACCTTGCCTAAAAAAAGGCACTATAGGGGTGGCAAGAGCCTTAGCCAGTATCCAGAATCCCAGGGGTGACAGATGCAGGCCGGCAGAGTATCGTGGTCTGTCGACCATGCCGTCCCAGGCAGACAGATACTGGATCCCCTTAGAATTACACCAGAAGCTTAGCCAATTGTTGAAGTCAATCATTTTGTCCTTGTATTGCGGTATCATTCTGGGTGATGGCAGGATGCTACTCAGGGCTAGGGTCATACCTGTCTGGGCTACAATATTGGCGAGCTCTTCCATGTCTCTTTTCATATAGCCCAGGGAGGTACATTTCAGGTCATTCACACCAACATGGACAATGACAGAGTCATATTTGTACATGTTGTGGAGTGACCTGAGTGCGTGGGTTATGTGGCGGATCCTGGCACCTGACAAACAGCTGACAGTAACCTTGTCCTTGCTTAGCCTGGTTAGTGGGACATCAGTGTGCCTGACTGTAGAGTCACCTATGACTAGTGTGTTGGGTATGTTGGTTTGCCTTATGGGCTGTGGTTTATTGGCACACTGAGTCTGTGGGATATGTGCCATTTGGGTTGTATTGGGGGGTGGAGGTTGCTTGTGTTTCTGATTTGGAGGTCTCTGTTGCTTGAGCAGATTATTACTGAGAACCTCTGTGAATGTCTTTGTGTTTCTATGTGTGGATTTTGTTAGTGTAGGTTTAGTGGGACTATGTGATGAGTGTGGTGTAGTGCAAGTGTTTACCTTCTTCACTTGACTCAAGTTCAGTCTTGGTTGGAGAGAGCTGTACCTCCAGTTTGTGGATTCCAGACATCAATGCCTGTATTAAAATTTAAATATGTAAACAAATATGGAAATATTACAGTATTTTGTTTAAGATGCTGCATTTTTTCATGTTTAACTTGGCCATACACAAGAGTGTGTGTGCGAGTGAGTGGTACGAATGAACTACTGGGGCAGGACTAACCACCTGGTGGTGTAAACCTTGGCTCAAGATTATTGTCTCTGCTGAAGTGACACCCGACCCCATGTGCAAAATGGGAAAATGGGTTGAGGATCGATGGATGAATTGACTTCAGAAGTTTAGCAAAACTATGAAAATGAAAATCATGCATAACATTTAGGAGGCACATACATACAAGTCAAGGCTATGTAAAGGTATGTTTTCAGGGGAGTGGTGAAGGTAAAGGGGTAGAATTAGAGGAGAAGGAAGATTTGCAGGAGCATTTAGAGAGGGTGAAATAGTGCATGTACAGGTACAGAAAAATAGAAAAACAGTGAGATTTGCAGAAAATTGAGAATAGAAGGGAAAAAGAAATAGAAGTAAAGATAAAGTTTGTTATAGGAGTATGAGTAACTAGGTTATGTGATAGTTAGGGGCTAGTGTATGGTGCAGGGGTGGCTCATGCTATTGGACTGCAGGACTGCAGCCCCCTAGCTGTAAAAATGAAAACTAAACAGAAATAGAACAAAAACAAACAAAAAAACGAAATGCAAATAATAAAAATAAAATTTAAAAAGTCCTGGACCGCATGCTCCAGACTGGTTCACCAGCAGTCCGGATTAGGAAGACAACATTGGATTTGCAAATTTCCCAGATGTCTATGCAGTTACAACTGCATAGACAGGAAGGAGCTCGAACTGCAACATCTGCAGGTTGGTGCTCTTGTAGGAAGGAGCATCACGGCATGGAAGGGGAAGGACTTGTTTTCTATATGGATTAGCTGCTGCAAGGGGGGTTTTGTATGGAGGAGCTTGGCTGAATTAACAGGTAGGGAGGTGTGTGTGTGTGTGTGTGTGTGTGTGTGTGTGTAATGCCCCAGTTGCTACATAGTGGTGGGTAGAAAATAAGGCTTGAACCCTGTACCTTGGCCCCAAGTGACAAGAGTCTGAATTCTCTACCCACCAATATTTGTAAAAAAAAAATTGCAGATTTCTGCCTCATATTTGTTCTGTTCCTCATAAAATCTATGGTTTCTGTATTTTTGTTCCTTAACGCAGTCAATGGTGTAGTGGTACACTGGTAGCTTTGTTGCCTAACAGCTGCACGTTTTCTGATTTGATTCTTGGCTGGGGTGCCTTCTGTGTGGAGTCTGTATGTCCTCCCTGTGTTTGTGTGGGTTTGCTCTGGTGTCCTCCCATCTTACAAAGACATGTGTCTGGTGTGTTTCTCCCTGGGCATCTGCTGAAAATTGGCTTTTGTTCCAAGTCAGACCTTCCTGGTTAACAAATGTTAAATAAAAATGACAAGCATTTGAATTTCAGACTTCATATTCTTCAGAAAGTACATGGTAACACAAAACATTTTATTCTAGCAATTTTCAAAGTTTATAAGATGGATATTTGAAATTTGTTCCTAGTTTTGGGACTGTGTTCCCCCATTATTGGCTTCGTTCAGGTTTTTTGTACTAAGGTTGAGAGCTATGGTGAGAACTGAATTCACTGAATATGTTTGAAGGCTGTATTCCCCCATTACTGGCTTTGTCTTGTCTACGTGTTTTTTGCTAACAGGTTGAGAGCTAAGGTGAGAACTGAATTCATTAAATATGTTTGGGGGCTGTATTCCCCCATTATTGGCTTTGTTTAGGTGTTTTGTACTAAGAGGTTGACAGCTATGGTGAGAACTGAATTCACTAAATGGTAGCCATTTAAGTTTCCGTCTCCATCTCTTTCATAAAACAGATGATTTGGCGTAGTGGTATGTTGCTCTGATTGTTTTGCACAGCATCCTGGGTTTACTTGGCAATGAACTGTATGCTGGTAGCACAGTGTTTTATTCTAGCAACTTTTCAGCATTATATAAGCAATGTTTAAAGTGTGTCCCTGTTTTTTGGGCTTTTGCCCCCCCCCCAATAAATTTTGGCTTTTTCCAGATTTCTTGTACTGCAAAGTTCAGAGATACAGCTGAGGGTCAAGTAGATTTTATAAGAAGCTGAGAGCTGCAGGGGAACAAAAGTTTAGTGCTGCTTATGCTAAGTCTGCTTGCATTGTTAATAGCACAACAGGTAGCGTATTTGGTTTTGATGCACAAGGCTGTGGGTTCTACTCTCACAGTAGGTAAATGTATTGCTGATACTGTACTGTGTTGTAAAGGGGGTGTATGCTGCAGTCCTTTTTGGTGAAGGTACCTAGTAACTATGAACCTGTTATCAGTTTGCCATCCATTCCCTATTGCAGTATTACTAGCTTATCATTTTTTAATGCAACATAGGCAATTTATTCCTCAAGGGCAACAGGCACTCTTTTTGTAGATGAAACAATGAAATATAAAGTTGTTTTCTAGCAACAACCTCTTCATTAGTTACAGATTTCTTTAATGTGGAATTATTTAGATGACTTTTACTTCGTCAGAGATTGTGCATATTTACTGATGATGGTGGACTGTAGAGGTTTGAGTAGACTTTTATGATGGAAATGTTCTGAACTGGGCAGTTTTGTCATTATTGGTGCATGCATTTTGTTTCATTGTTTACTGGAAAAATGTTCAAAACAATAAATTTAAAACTCCCTCTAACAACTGTATCATATTGTACAAGGAATATAATTTAGTACAATCAGGAAGGTGTATCAAAGAGCACATGTATGTTTCATGTGCAAGGGGCCTATGATTTGAAAACAGCCCAAAGTTAATCGTTATCTGCCACTGGCAAAATGTATTTTCTTTGAATGTGGGCTTCAATGCTGTTTCAATGAATGTGAGTTTCAAGGGCAGAGAAGTTTTAATGCTATATCTGTTTTCATTGTGAGACTGCATTGCTTTGTTTAGCAGATGTCTTAGTGTTTGTGCTGTAAAATGCAAAATAAAACTTTCAAATGAAGTCCAAATCATCACAGAAGTAAAGCAGTATGCACACTAGTGTTTATGGTAAATGGGGTGAAATAGACAAGTAATGGTTCATTGGAATGGCTGCAGGGTGGAGGCTCCATTCGACCATGATTTTGTGAGGGGGAAGGGCGGCAAATTCAAAGACAGCCCTGGCTGAACTATACCTCTTAACTGTCCAGATTTTTACAGAATGAATAGATTTTTGCTTCTTATTTTTGGTTTGTTCCTCATAAAATGTGTGGTTTTCTGGCAAATCATTCAGGTATTAAGTCACTAAACAATGACAGACAACGAGTTTCAGACTTCATAACCTTCAGAAAAAATGCATGCTAAAGTAAGACCTGTTATTCTATCAACTGCCTCAGTTTATACAAGAGCAATTTTTAGTACTGTTTATATGTCCCCCCAATATATTTGGCCTTGTCCAGATTTATTGCATTAACAGGTTGAGAGGTACATGCAAATAAATTGCTTTATAGAATTAGGCATAGCCAAACCTCTCAACTGTCCCCAATTTTGGCTCAAAATGTTGCTCTTCCCCTAATAATCCCTCCACAAAATAGCAATTTTGGAAGAAAACGTGGAGGGTTTACAATGAAGAAATAACTGTAATAATCAGAGTTATATATTACTTTTATTTCAGAAATGCACGTAGATTCTTTTAAGTTAGCAGTACTAATATTAAAAAATGTCCCTTCTTTGACAGGTTCCCAGCTGTATTGTGTGGCTATTTTATATTTTTACATCACATTTTGGTCCATTTTCATAAAATTGAGTTTTTTTGGCAAATTAGTGGCAAATCATTAAAAACTGAAGTTAGAAAATAATGACAGACATTTGAGTTTCAGATTTCATACCCTTCAGAAAATTCATACTAATGCAAGACCTACTATTCTATTATCTTTCTAAGTTTATAAGAGCAATATTTAAAAATTGTCCTTATTTTTTGGGCCTTTGTCCCACTTCTATGTATGGCTTTGTCCAGATTTCTTGCTCTGAGGTTGAGAGGTATGACAAATGTGTCAGGGCCTTCACAGTCAGCCAGAGACATTTCAAATTGTGACATACTTGTTGCACCTCACTCCCCCATGTAGTGACTCTGGATGTGTCCAAGCAAGGCAAGGAACAGTTATGCTGTGTAAATGTGTAGAGCATCTCCCCATCCAAGGTAGACACAAGCACTACAGTGGCTTTTCATCTGTCCTTGATTTTGCAGAATGGTCTGATTTCTGTCATATTTTTGTACTGTTGATGTATGCTTATTATTACTCAGAAAGTGCCTGTTGCTCTGTGTTTAAGTAGCAATGCTTTAATGACTATCAGGTAAGCTTGTCTGAGATCGTAAGATGCAAGTAAGGTTTAATAAGCATACTGTTAAAGAACTGCCAACATTGAAAGCCTTTCTGTTGTTGCCATGCAGAGAATACTTACATAACTAGATAACTAGATAATGTATAAGCCTTGGGTATTGAAATGCATATGACAGTATTTGTAATAAAGGACAGGATTACATTATTTTAAAAATTCTAGTAATGTATTTAAAAAGTAATTTATTTTTTCATGCCTCACAACCTTTTTGTTTCCATCTAGATATTAAGTAAGCTGTCATGCAGCCAATGCACTGAAATATTTGTTTTTCTTCTACACTTCATTTTGTCTTGATTGGACTCTCATAATGATGGTTTGGCACCCAGGGCAGCATATTTAATTAAAGTTAGTTTTTGTGGTTTTGAGCATAGCTCCTCCCCTTTCTAGTTGGCCATACCCCTTCCCACTGACCCCCACCCATTCAGCTGTCTCCTGCAACTCCCCTTTGATTTGAAGTCACCAGCCGCTACTGGTATGGTGGGTTAAATGTACGAGTAGTGAGGAAGAATAGGGTTAGGCTTTAAATGCAGGGGATATAGAGCAATTACAATTCCAAATGGAAGAGAGATAGTTATGTAAGGAAGTTTTTAAAGGCGCAATATGAGGGTTGGTTCTAATAGTGAGAGGAAGAGAGTTCCAGAGTCTAGCTACAGAGTGGGAGTATAAAAGTTGGCCAATAGGATGTTTAGGTTTATGTATTTGCAGTAGATGTTGATTATTAGATCTAAGGCATCTGTTGGGTAGGTAGTTGCTGAATGAGGAAGTGAGGGATGGACATACTGACGGTTTATGTACTATTTTATAGGCTGAAATTAATTGAACATAGGAGAGATAATGTGGTGTTTGAGCCAATTTAGAGAGTGTAAAGCTATACATTGGTGAGTAGAGTAAGAAGCATTAACAGCAACTCTATTTTGTTGTAGCAGGGTTATAATTTTTATTTTAGGGTAGAGAGTAAGTTGGTGAATAAGGGAGGTAAGAGAAGGAAGAAGATAAGCAATGACTAGGATCTTTTTAGTGGTAAGGTTAAGGAAGGTTTTGAGTCTATACAGCAAGCCAAGTTTTTGATGAATTTTTTAATGTTATGTAGAACACGTAGATCAAAATTTAAGTGTCCATTTATAATAACCCCTAGTAACTTAGTATGGGCAACTATTTCAGTAGGAGTTTTGTTCTGTGACAGAATAGAAAATTGGTCTATATTTAAGAGAGAGTTTTCATAGGGAGAAAGCAATTAGCTTGGTTTTGTTAGGATTGAGAAGCAGGTGATTTTTGGTAAGCCAATTTTCAATGGAGGAAAAATGTTATTTGAGTGATGTGCTGGAGCTTGGGTCTAGAATCAGCAGAGCAAATGATTATGGAGTTATACACATATTGGATAACAGAGCCTTGGGTATGAGATAAGTGTAGATTATTAATAAAATGCTGAATAATAGGGGACCTAAAATAGACCCTTGGGGAACACCAGTGGGGTTGGGGAGATATGAAGAAAGAGAAGAATTCCATATGACTGCTTGTTGCTTATTAGATAGCTAGAGAAACAGTTGAGTGAATGGGGAGGGACCAGTTTGGGAGAGTCTGTCCAGAAGAAGGAGGTGTTAAATGGTATTGAAAGCTTTAGATGGATCTAAAAAACTGGATGAGACAAACTGACCAGAATCCCTAGCTTTGTTTAGGGTCTATATTAGATCAGTGAATGCTTAAAAAAGTGAACGCTGATTGATCGACCTTATGTAAACGAAAGCTTACAATCTTGAACTGTCAGATCAGCGATTTTTTTCCTAGGGAAAAAAATCGCTGATCCAAAACACATACACACAACACAAGCACACCAATCAAACAGAAATCCACACACATACACCTAAAATCTGATACCTAACCCTACACTAAATTATGCACACACCACTAACTATCCACTTACCTTAACCCAAACCCTAATCCTAAGGTCCGTCACTATCGCACACTCACCTCACCTGCCCCCTAACCCTAACTCACCTAAACCCGCCCTAACCCTCACGTCCACACAATCGCACACATACCTAACCCGAGCCCTAACCCTAATTCACCTAACCCACCCTAACACTCACATCCACACAATCGCACACTTACCTGAATCTGACCCGTAACTTTCCACCACAGCACTGAAAATACCAAAGCAACAGAAACGGACAACCAAATTCTTTCCCTAGGAAAAAATTCGGGTTTCTTTTGCTTCGATATTTTGAACATTCGCTAAAATAAGGTCGATCAATCAGCATTCACTTTTTTAAGCATTCGCTGATCTAATATAGACCCTTTGTTTATTATATTCAAGAAGGAGTCTAAGGCTGTCATTGTACTGTGACCTGGTCTAAAGCCCTGCTGTGTGGGAGATAAAATCTGATTATTAGTGAGAAAGTCAAGGAGTTGAATCTGTATACATTTTTCGAGAATCTTAGAGATGGGGAGAAAATAGCAATTAGTTGATAATTTGAGAGGTATGATGGATCACCAACTTTGTGGAGAGGTGAAATAAATGTCATTTTCCAGGTATTAGGGTCATAAGATTCAAGGATAGAGCTATTTATAAGTATGATAATGGGATATGCAATTGCATCCACAGCTATTCTTAGTTATTCCATGGGCAGATTATCAACTGCATTGCAGTCTGGCTTAAGTTTGAGAAGTAGTCATTTTATTGTGGCAGTGGGAATAAATTTTAGGGAGAAGGAACTTAGAATGTTTGGTGATTTTTGAGGACTCAAGAGAGGATGGTGAGAAAGGGGAGGGAAGGATTAGAAGTGATAGTAGAAGAGTTTGAGTCATTTTGGTGTGTGGTGAAATTGGAAGTGATGTTGGATATAGTATTTATGAAATGGGTGTTGAAAAGATTTGCGATGTGAGGATGAGTTTTGTTTGGGAATGGATGTAGACTGGGCTTTAGTACCTGGGTTTAGAAGTGAGGTTGTGTCTGACCAAAAATTTTGGGGGGTTTCTTGTGGTTGGACTGAAATTTTAGAAAGTATTTTTTTTTTATCTTTGGTTATTTGTTATTTAACTTGGTTGTGGAGTTGCCTAAAGTATTGTTGTGTGATTGGGCTTTTGTTTTTTTTGCCATTGTTTCCAGTATTTATCTCTGGTTTGCATTAATTACATTGTAGCTTTTGTTAGCCAAAGGGCATAACTGGGTTTTTGTCCGTTTCATTTTGGGGGGGGCAAGTTTGTTTAGTATTGAAGTAGTTTCCTGCTTCGTCTAGGGGAAGGTTTTTTAAGCTATTCCAATTCATATTTTTCAGTAGGTTAATGGAAGTTTGAGGGTCAAAGTTAGTTAAATTTTGGCTGCGTTTGTAATGATGTTCTTTGTGGTGAGAGGAGAATGATCTGAGAAAAAGGCAGGCAGATGATCGCTAAGAGTGTTTGGGAGGGTACCTACTGAGGAGATTTTATTTGGGTCACTGCCAAGTATCCAATCTAAAATAGAGCCTTCCATATGATCTTTATTGAATCTAGTAGGAGATGTGATAAAATGGTGAAATGGAATTGGTTGACTTGTCTAGAGGCAAGTTTAGTGCAGATATTGGTCCAGTTAATATTTACATCACCGAGTATGATAGTTTCATTTTTGAGAGGCTTGGAAATCCAGAC
Organism: Protopterus annectens; assembly: GCF_019279795.1. NCBI lineage: Eukaryota > Metazoa > Chordata > Ceratodontiformes > Protopteridae > Protopterus > Protopterus annectens. Next base: position 1,293,455,825 of record NC_056725.1, on the reverse strand, counting down.
CAAGATGTTTTCAAATATAGGCATGTTATTACCAGGGGGTATGTAAAGAGAATGATAAAAGAGAATGATACATAGTTTTTTTAATCATTTATTTCTAGAAATGAGATTAGAATTTCTGCATTGCAGAATTGCAGAAAAGTATCAGAAAAGGGGGTAAAGTGGTAAGAACTAGAGTAAAGTAGAGCAATGCCACCTCCTTTCTAGTGAAGTCTGTCTATCCTAATGGTGCTAAAGCCTGGGGGGAGGAATTCAGAGTTTTTCATTGCTGGCTTTAACCAGGATTCTGTGACAGCAATTGTTATCATGTTGATTGTGGGCTGTGCAGGCATGAAAATCTGAGATTTTGTTTTGAATGCTTTGGAAATTAAGTCTTACTAGTTTTAGGGACTTGTGGAAGTTAGGATGTGTATACAGGTTATGTATGGTGGGTCCTGGATTAGGTTAGATATCTCCACTGAAAGAATTTGTGGAGAATAGGTGTGACTAAACAGGTGAAAGTAAATATTTTCTGAGTATATTGAAGTATGTTTGTTGGTAGATAGAATGGCAGGATCTAGATAGAATTTTTAGTTTAGGTTAGAGCAGAGGGTGCAAATGGAAGACATTAGAGGGTATATCAGAGCAATGGTTTGAATGAGGAGGCGGAGAGTATGTGATGGATGTAAGTTTAGGGGGAACAGAAGTAGGGTGAAGAAGTGTGAGTTTAGCCAGAGCATAGAGAAATAGGAATATGCATATGAGTAGAGAGGTAAAGGTTAGTTTTTAGGTAGGGGAGAGTGAGGAATAATGGCTAGAATGAAGATATAAAGAAAGGTAGGAATAGTGCAAAGGAGTGAAGTGAATAAGTAAGTGCAGTTGTATAATGGGAGTGAGGTATAGGAAATTGAAGTTACAGATATTTAACACAAGGAAGGGGTTGGGGAGGAATGCCTTATAATGTTAGTTGAAGAAATGTGTAGAAGGGAGGAGGGGTAGTACATATGATATGAGAGGTGAATATGTTGAAGTAGGAGTGGCTAAGGACTACATGTTTAGGAGTAGTGGGGGCAAGTGGGATAGGGGGCAGAGTAGGGGAGTGGAGTGAGTACGAGCATAGCGAGGATAAATGGAGCAGGCAGAAACCCTGGCAGAAGGGAAAGCAGAAAAACTATCTGTAAACAAACTGGACAGAGGTATGTTCACAAGCTCATAAAGGACGCAGAGAGCTACTTTACTTAGATAAATTCTGTACTTAGTGTATGTTCTATTATGGGTTTAGACTGTAACAAATTAGAAAACCGGTGGATAACTGGAAATTAATTAGGGTATAGTCAGAAATAACTAGAATTATTCGTATAACTTATGTAAATAGAAGTAGGGCTGTTGAGGGTGGGAGGGACTACATATTGTAAGGGAGTAGCAAGCAGCTGTTGTCCCTGGTGATGTACTCACAGTTATATATTCTAAAAGTAAAATGAACAACAAAATAAAGAAAGGAACCTACACTAGTTTTATTTTCTTTTTTATTCATGCACAGTCTCTTTCTTCCTCTATCTGTATGTCCAATCACAGATTTAACAGGGAGCGACAAGCCAAGATCTCAGTATAGGGAAGGGAGTTCAGTTTGTGATCTGGTATATAGTTAAAAACTAAAAAGTGAGGGACAGCAAGATTAGAGAGTTATAGGCAGGAAAAGTAAGAAATGAAACAGGTCTGAACCATGAAACATATACATAATGGATCAAGACAAATCTACCCATAGGTTAATTCTCCCACAGTCAACTTATATAGTCAAATACAACTATCATCAAAATTGTCAACATTTTAAAAAGTTCATCTCTGAAATAGCATCAAATAGTAAAACTTTAAGTTTACCTCTCAGCAGTTACCTGTACTAGAACATTAGTGTCGTGAATAATATATCTGTGTATATACTTCATGTTTACTTTCCTTTTTCTCAAGAGTAATAGGAGCTTATTAAAGCTTAGCTAATATGTTTTTGTGTTTCTGAATGGAGTGCATCTTGGCACCAGAAGGGAAGTGCCCTCTTATGATTTAGTTTGGCAAACTTGACGTTTGTTGAGCCCATCATCTGTATAAGCTAAGTTATTGATTTTAGAAAGGGTTATAACTATTATGGGATAGAACTGTGATTTCTATAACATCTTCTAGGCTGTTTCATTATTGTGTATCAGTGACCTATGAGTTTGCCACAGCTGAATGAAGATTTATATTATTTAAACTGGCAATTCTATCTTAAGGCATCACGGATCATTACTTATGCAAAAAGATGCGTAACCACATATTCTTAGTTAGAGTATGCAACCATTCTATAAGATGATATTTTAACTGGCATTTTTACAGCCTCCAGAGAAATGTATTGCTCCAAAACAATGAATAACCAGTAACTATGTTACTTTATGTAAGAAAAGACTGCAATGTTTGCTACTTTTACAGTGAAGCACTTATATTTTTCCTATATGTATATTGCTTATCCGTGTTCTTTCCTTCCTGCTCTCTTGCTGCAATGCTGAGAGTTAGAACTGTGACAGGAATTACTTAGAACTTACTGGGTGTGATGATAGTTATTTATTTGGATTAGGATGACCAGGAAGATATGATGGACACCCTTTTTTATTAGAAGAGACACAGAATTAGACAAATTCAAATGGGTTGGTGATACAACACACATAGGATATTATTACACGCATAGTAAATAGTAAACAAGGAGTCTGCAGTTGGTGAGAATTTTATAGCAAGCTTGATTTTTTACAAGTGATAGCTTGGGGGGAGTTGGATGGAGCAGATGTTGGACTGTTGTCCTATACTACAGGTAGATATTGCTGCCTGTGTGACCCCTCTACCGTAAACCAGTGACCTAGCAAAAATAGCTAAAGTAATTAAAAGAAGGGAGTAAGTATGGCTGTTGTCTAGTGTCCAGTGTGTTGTTGAGTGCATGGTTAATGCTGGCAATGTTACACTTTATGCTTCCTTGTCAGAAATGTGACCCTCAGACCACATGAAGGATAGCCTGTTCAGTTATTTATTTATTTGAATTTGTTTACTGGGAATAGGGATTGTTTACTTGGTGTCGGGCACTGATGCCAGGGGACCTTTTTCAGGCTCAGACAGGAGGTGGCATAAAACCAAATACAATAACGAGCCCTTTTGTGTTCTTAATAAAGGGCAACTAAAAGACTATCTTGCATGAAGCTGGGAGACCAAGATGAAGGAATGTATGTGGCCTTGCTAAAAAGGCAATTAATGAGTTAAGACAAGGAGTTATAAAGGAGCTTAAAAATGCAAGTACTGACAGATGACATTGTTGAAAACTTGATTTTCTAATCCATTGGTTCTGAATAGCTATATACATAGTCACTCAGTTTATCTTGCATAAAGTTAAATCATAGAAGTCTACATTCAGTTTGTCACCTGTCTTTTATTTTAAATTGCACCAAATTTAACTTCTGCAAGTATATTAAAGCTGATGCAAGACATTATGTACACATCACAGAGAAGAGAAATAAATAATTTAGTTACCAGCATAAAAGGTTGAGCTGTGCATCTATGTATCTGTATGAGTTGTTTGCATTACATGAAACTTTGGACAGTGAAAGTATTTTTTATTTGATTTATTTATTTACATTTTAATCTTTCGTATTTATTGACCAGGGTACAGTATTGATCCACATGGACCTTTGGCTCAGCCTAGGAACACTTGTCAGGCTAGATGATTTACATATTAGGCAAATGGAAGCTGAGAGAGAATCAAACCTTGGACTAAAGGAAGCAGCTCATTAAAACCTTCAGACTTACTTCCCAGCGATAACTGTCAGACAGTCCTCTGTGCTAAGTGCCTCATCTGGAAAATGCGTAATGAACCATATGTGTGCCAAGGTGTATATGTTTATGTTCAATACACTGTGGCTAGGACCACCACTGTTTCTTGTTTCCTCAGTTCTTTGGCCTACTACCTGATTATTGTCCATCTCTGTCTTGGCCAATGTGCCCATTTTTTCTGCATCACCAGGACAAGGGTCATCTAAGAGGGGAAATCATTCAGGCAGCCATCAGATGTGGTCTGAAAATTTTCTATTTTATGTGCTATTCAAATGTGCTTGAGTGAACAAGTTACCCCAAGGCAGCCATGCAATAGGTTGACCTCACTGCCCCCCCCACTTCCATGACAACATTCCCAACAAGCAACCTTGCCCACTGTCATAAGTCATAACATGCTGTTCCTGGCTATACCCGTGCCAGCGTTAACTCAGTTTTTTGTTTTGCATTTAGTTGTCAGGGATGAAAGACTCCTTCATAATTCTACTTTCACAGTTTAAAGGCATTACTGCTAGCGGCTTGAAGGAAGGGCCCACAAATTGAATTGGAGCTGTTCAGATGTATGTTCTACTGACACAAGCATTTACAATTGATGTAACTTTTCTTGTAAATATAGAGATGACAGGATGCTAGCCATTGAAAGACATATACATGCGCATGCGAACACACACATACACACACACACACACACACACACACACACACACACACACACACACACACACACACACATACACACTCTATTGCATCACTCTGACAACACTGTTTATGCTTATTATTTTGTGGAATGATAAGCTTTTCAAAGAAATTGTATTTTTGCACTTTTGTCTTTTGTAAACTGAAGGCTTTGTGGCTGAGGGCAAAAACTGATTGTATTCTCTATTTTTTTCTTCTATAGCCACTCTGATAGACATTTTGCTGTGGCTACCAATCTGCTTTATTTGTTGAATGCTTAGTTTACAATAGATATACAGTATGGTATAGTCAAAACGTGTTTTTTTTTTTTTTTTTTTTTTGGTAATTGTTGTGGTCATATTTATTCTGTGGTACTGATGTCTCCGCAGCCTTCCATGCTTTGTATACATTATTATATTGCAAAATAGTAATTGTGAAATGACCATTCTGACAAAATTTTATGTTTCCAAAACTTATTTCAAATTATATGAATGCTGACTCATTAATAAGATTGCTATGTTATCATTAACTGATTATTTTTGTTCTCAAAATTCAAATTTAATTTCAATAGCTTTTAAAGCAAATAGATGATTTATAGATGCATTTTAATTTAGTTTTAAATGCAAGTTCATGGAGTTTTGGGACATTTCCTTTATATTCATTTGAAGCATAAATATGTTAATCTCCCGCTGAAGATCAGAGAAATAAAACAGGTTTTCAAGGGAAAAAAAAATGTGGAAGGAGTCAGTGTGACTGCAAGATGAATTCTGGATGGAAGGTGTGGTAGTTAAAGTGAGGAGACTGTGGATAGATGACCGTGGGGAGTCTGATTTAATGAGAGATCTAGAGGAACTTTAAGAAGGCAATGGGATCTTTGATAAGAAGACGTGTTACTAGAGAAATGTGTTGGAATTGTGAAAGGATAGGAGAGGACAGGTGTTCTCAAGGTTACTAAAAAGGCATTTTTTGAGCTGGTGATTAAACTGTGCTTTTAACTCTGTGTAATGCACACCCCTTGTTTGCCATGCTACTAGGATAACTGTAATAACTACTTTCAATCTGCAATATTAAGTTGCTCATTTTTTAACCTTTAACTTAATAAATAAATAAAATGAATGGCATACAGTTTTGGTGATTCTCAGTCATTTTGCAATACAGTTTAAAAAACAAATGAAAACATGCTTAGATTTCTGGGGGATTTTGTCACTCAGTTTTTAAACTTCTGTGTCTGAGGAATATCCAATATTCTTACAGGAAGTCAGAGAAGTGGTATGCAATGTTGTACGCAGATTTCATGACAATGAGGTGTCCAGGTTTCTGGGTATATGTTCCTAATTGTCAAGAGCCTGTGTACCTGTTTTCAGTTTCTGTAGGCTGAGACAGGATGAGACAGAGTTGTCCTTATGCATAGGTCAACTATGTGCCACCTAGCAGGGCACTATTTTTCCAGGGTCATGTTCAGCAATTATTTTTTTCATTTTTTTTACCAAGGAAATACAATATTTATTTGCTCTAAAAATAAATAAATGTAACATCCTGAATTGATCCTGTTTAAAGAAAATACACCCATAGCATGGTGAGGGGAGGTGCTGCAGTTGAAATGACCATTCAAGTCAGTTTACAGTTACATATTGTATGAACATTGTAAGAAGGTTGTAGAAAAGATCCAAAAAGTACAAATGTAACATGAAGGGATTATAGTACCTGAAGTGGGCGTGGTGTGATGAAACTGATGATTCCATCAGTAGTAGTGTGAGGTAAATATTTATTTATATATTTATTTGTTTATTTATTTATTTTTAGATGCTGGCAGTGATCAACCAGATATACTGGCCAGCACACTAACAAAGACAAGGGGAAACAAATAAATAAATAATGCGGTGTGTGGTGGATGTTGAAGTGGAGGAGGGAAAAGGTTGAAAATCAGAAACAGATTTTAAATATTACTATTCAAATTAAAGTTAATACAATGGGTTTTGCATAGCAACATGCTTTTTCTGAACAATAAGAAGCATGAAACTCTAAGGTCTTGCAGTACATGAAATGACTAGCTGCTTTTTGCTCTTACTCTGATTTTGTGAGTTGTGTAGAACAACCAGGAGTACTTTAATGTGGAGCAAAGCTGAAATGCATTACATAGCCATCCTGTTTTTTTCACAATTAGACATATGACTTGTATACAGAAGAGGTTATAACTGCTGAGTGAGGGTTGGAGTAGCCCAGATGAAAGTAACTGAACCTCATGTCAGTTCTTCACTTTAAACAGTCATTAGTTGGCTTTGCTGAAATGGTGTGCATTTGTGTGAATTAAGATGGGCTACTCAACTTGACATCTGATATGCACAATGAAGCTGGTACAATTGTTTGGGCTGTCTGTGGGTAAAAATTACTGTCTGCTGTTTGCTTAATATTTTGACTTTGCAAGCCTAATGTGATTTGTGTGAAGCAACTTGGAAAACTACAATATATGGCAACTGTTTATGTGAGGGAAAACATGAAATGCATTACACAAATGTCCTTTTTTCTCACAATCAGATGTCTGAGCTGTACACATAAGTGGTTATAACTGCTTGGTGGAGATTGTCTGAACGAAACTAACTGACCTTGTTGCCATTTGCTCAGCTTAAAGAGCCATCTTTCAAAAAGTAAGGCATAAAATATATAACAGAACATCCAGTCCTTCAGAGATTCTGGTGGCCCACACAGCTCAAAGTGGTTTAAGTGGATTTTAACACAGACTTATCAGTGGTATGTGCCCTGAACCCCATCAAAAATAAAGCCAGGACTGCTCAGTGGTATGCTGAGAACATCATTACAGCTTGTGTGGGGGATGAGGTGGGAATGATGTTATTATTTATTTAATTTTCCTCCCAAACCCTAGAGCTCTATATAAGCCACTATATCTTGTGTTGGGATTGGGACAATGTAGTCATTATTGCTTTAACTTTCCTCACAAACCTCAGGGCTGTGCACAGAAAGTCAATATAGCTTATATAAGAACAATGATGAAGCGGATGTTGGATTTACCGTGAAAGGGCTTATTCCTCTGTATTGCATTAAAGATTTATATCAGTCTTTCCTGCCTACCATGTGTTCCTGATGCTCATACTTTTTACTGAAGAACAGTGAACTGTCTAAGAGTGACAAGTCAGAAATATGCTGTGATCATTATTATTTTCTCTTTCATCACAATTAAAAATTAGAAACATATATAGGTGGCTATCCTTTGGAGGAGGTAAGGCAGCATACTGTTTATATTTGTCTATCAGCAATAGGCTGAAATATGTTATGTTCTACTGTTTTTTTTTTCAGTTTTGTTCTAACGTGACATCAGTGGGGTATACAGATAGCATCTGTCTTTTAGGGGTGATGTGAGGAGGTATTCTGTATATACATACGATAGCAGCAATTTAATTTTCATCTTAATCTAACACCAGACAGGGATATATATATATATATAGAAAGTGACTATCACTTTTTCCTCAGGGGGTAGGGAGGCAAGTTCAGTTCCCAGATGTGATTTATGGGTAATCTTGCATTAGTCTTCTCATTTATTTGCAAACTGCTATTTTGACAGTTTAGAGGATTAAGCCTTAAATAAAACTTATTTTTTCCTTGAAACTAAAAAAAAAGTAAGAATGAATTTCTTCCTGTAATCATGATTTGTGTTCAGGCTATCACTGAATGAGGACATTGTCTTAAGAAACTTCAAAATGCTCCTCAGAGCATCTAGAACCTCCATGGCTTGTTGGGGCATGCAGCCCACAGACCCATGGTTTACTGTAGTTATTACAGTTTAGGCTTGATCAAACAGGTTATGTTGAAAGGATTCATTGAAAAACAAATATAAAGAGCAAGAGTGTATTTCTTCCCTTAATCGTAATGTTTAATCAGGCCATCATTGGATGAAAAGTTTATTAAAAAAATATCACAACGCACAAACCGACAACAGAATAAATTCACAAGAGACAAAAATATGTCTCAACTAAGCTTTACGGTACAAGTGAAGCTCGACTCGAACAAGAAAGGAATAAATATTTAATCACACTCCAAGCACATAAAAACGGTCAAGCTCTTTCATCTGTATATTACAGACTTCTTCAGAACCATTATACTAACAGCTGATAACATATTTAAAAACTTTTTGGCGCCATTTTATTCAAGCGCTATACTTCTTAACAAAATTTAAAGTGCTACTACAATATTATAAAAACATTTATCTTTCTAACACATTTATATATATATATATATATATATATATATATATATATATATATATATATACACCTACTATAAATACTAAAATCAACTTATACTCTCAATGCATATACTATATTAAAATATAAAAATTGAAACATCAATTTATCTAACAATATTATTACACTATAATAACTGTAAAAAAGGTTTTATGGAAATAAAATCATTTATGCCAGGAAATTTTGTTGCATTAGTCAACATTTGCCACTGACTTTCTTTGCTACCTAAGTAGGCTTTATAATTACCACCACATAGTGATATATTTATATAATCAATGATACCAAATATGAAATTATGTGTATCACCTTTCTCCATTATATGTCTAAACAATGCATTTTTGGTATCTTTAACCTTGATCTTATACCTATGTTCATATATACGTTTTCTAAACTGTCTTTCTGTTTTCCCTGTATAGAAAGCAGTACATACTGTACATTTAGCGAGATAAACTATATTCCTACTATTTCAGTTTCCCTTTTTAAACTTTATATAAGTACTGTTGACATCATTTAATCTACATCCAATTGCTTCATTTATTACACAACACTGTTTACAAGTTATATAACTACGACAATACGTCACATTTAGTTAAAGATTCTTGGATGTTTCTATCTCAATTAACACCTAATAGATGGAAAAGGAGTTTGATATTTATAACCATTAATGTTATAGACCTTTTTTCATCCATACCTAGAAATGAAGGATTGGATTATTTTTGTGATAGCTTAAGAAGATATTCAAATTTAAGTTAGGATTGTATTAATCTAATCACAGATATGATGGGTTTAGTACTAGAGCATAACTATATATATTTTGAAGGCGAGTTTTACAAACAGACACGGGGGGTAGCCCTGGGTGCCTCCTGTGCACCTATTTTCGCCAATTTAGTTATGCTTCAATGGGAAAATAAGTATCTTTTTACCAGTATGTATTACAAATATGTTGTATATTACACAAGATTTCTGGATGATATGTTTTTGCTTTGGGATGGACCCATAGAACTTATAGATAAGTTCGTAGATTATCTAAATACGACAAGTACTTTTCTGAAATTTACATATAATGTCAATACAGAAGGTATAGCATATCTGGATACATACATTAAACATGTTGATACAGGTTTTCAACCTGAATTATTTAGAAAGGAAACGCTCTCTAATGGTTATCTAGATTACACAAGTAATCATCCTAAGCATATTTTAAGAAACATTTTTAAGGGACAATGTATAAGGGTAGCAAGGATGATGTCAGATTATGACACTATGGTTAGAGAAATTAATAATATAAGAAATATGTTTCTTAATAGGGGTTACCCCTTAACATTATTAGATGATATATCGACATATATTATCACTGAATGGGGTAATAAATATACCCCCATTTTAGGTATTGGTATAGAAAAAATTATTAGGAAGAATAAAGTTAATGATGAATTTCATAGAGTATGTGTATTGACTTACACACCTTATGTTAATTATGTCAGAGAAATCCTGGAAAAATATTGGAATAAATTAGTAGGAGATGAAGAAGCCAAAGGTGTAGTAGGAGAAAAACCTTGCATTGTATATAAAATGGGTAGAAATATAAAAAATTTATTGAATGGATTGAATTCTCAAAAAATGGCCAAAAATACCCACACTAAGAAATGTGGAAATTGTAAACAGTGCTGTGTAATAAATGAAGCAATTGGATGTAGATTAAATGATGTCAACAGTACTTATATAAAGTTTAAAAAGGGAAACTGCAATAGTAGGAATATAGTTTATCTCGCTAAATGTACAGTATGTACTGCTTTCTATATAGGGAAAACAGAAAGACAGTTTAGAAAACGTATATATGAACATAGGTATAAGATCAAGGTTAAAGATACCAAAAATGCATTGTTCGGACATATAATGGAGAAAGGTGATACACATAATTTCATATTTGGTATCATTGATTATATAAATATATCACCATGTGGTGGTAATTATAAAGCCTACTTAGGTAGAAAAGAAACTCAGTGGCAAATGTTGACTAATGCAACAAAATTTCCTGGCATAAATGATTTTATTTCCATAAAACCTTTTTTACAGTTATTATAGTGTAATAATATTGTTAGATAAATTGATGTTTCAATTTTTATATTTTAATATAGTATATGCATTGAGAGTATAAGTTGATTTTAGTATTTATAGTAGGTGTATATATATAAATGTGTTAGAAAGATAAATGTTTTTATAATATTGTAGTAGCACTTTAAATTTTGTTAAGAAGTATAGCGCTTGAATAAAATGGCGCCAAAAAGTTTTTAAATATGTTATCAGCTGTTAGTATAATGGTTCTGAAGAAGTCTGTAATATACAGATGAAAGTGCTTGACCGTTTTTATGTGCTTGGAGTGTGATTAAATATTTATTCCTTTCTTGTTCGAGTCGAGCTTCACTTGTACCGTAAAGCTTAGTTGAGACATATTTTTGTCTCTTGTGAATTTATTTTATTTTATTAAAAAAATGTAAAATGCAGCTCACAACATCTAGGATCCTTGTGGCTCCTGAAGGCCTTGCAGCCCCAGTCCTCAAGTTTAATACAGTTATTTCCACTCCAGTTATTACAGTTTAGCTGTGGTCAGTTAGGGTGAGTTAAAAAGATTCAGGGAAAAACAAAGCGGAACAAGAGGGCAAATATCCTCCCTTAATCATGACTTTTGTTCAGGTCATTGAATGAAAAAGGTTGTTTAAGAAAGTACTTGTAAACTGCATTGCAGAAACATCTAAAACACCCATGGCTTCTTGCAGCCTCCTTACTCCAGCTTAATGCAGTTGTTAACTACACAGTTATCAGAGAGCAGTCTTGTCTTCTTAAAATGTTTTGAATGAATGAATAAATGCAAGAAAAAATGAAAAGTAAAGCAAGCTGTGAGAAAAAGGAAGAAAAAAGTAATCTGGGTGGTCTGGGTTAACCAGAAAGTGTGGAAGAGGGGAGAGGCAGGTAGTGGGGCACTGGGTAATATATGTAGGAGGGGAGTGTGGAGGGCACCATGGAATTCCTTCATCTAGGGTACCCGTTCATCTAAGGCCGTCTGTGTCTTTCTTCATGGAGACTAATAAAGGGCAAAAGTGCATGATAAAAAACGTTTATCTAATCTATAGTATATATATTTTCTATTTATCACCTGTGCATACCATTAAGTTTTTCTCAGAACTCAGTGTACAAAATCAGTCTTTCTTAACTACTCTATATGTACCTTTAGTCATAAGTCAAGCCCATTCAGTAAGAAAAAAAATGAAACTTCACACTCTGCAAAGACTAAAACTGCACACAGCGAAATACAAATGGGGTATACAGAAACAAACAGTGCAGTGTTTTATGTGAAACGATGGCTTCCACTATCAGTGAACGAAACTCAATACTCTGAAGATCAGAATCACCAAATTTGCCAAAAAAATGGCAAAAAAAAAGACTTTTAAAAGTGTCTTTTGCAAGGAGCAAGCCCTCTGCATCCTCTGTTTGGGGGGGCAAGCCCCACTCTCTCATACCCCCAAACTAATGTATACCAATTCCAAGGTCACACCGACTTGAAGAAGGGTGAAATTCCCCCCCAAAAGGGCATCACTGCTGGCACAGCTCACTAACAGTGATTTCCTGTGGAGAACCTCAGATCCTCGACAAGTTGAACTTGAGGCAACTGAAGCTCAAGAGTTCAGTGTTCATCCAGCCATAGATTAGTCAAAGTAAAGAGACGAATGGTGACATTTGGGGGGGGGGCAATTCAGCGACACACATAACATGATCAATCTACTGAGAAAATAGTGCAGTATGAGTCAGTGAATGACTGTATAATAACATGCAAATGAGAAACATTCTGCAAATGAAGGCCATCTCATGTGCTAATGATGACATCAAACATTGCTGCGCAATTGAGAAACCTAAAAGTAGTATACAAAGTGACAGCAATTGACTCTTCTGAACACTGTAATTTCTTGGTGCATAGGATAACTTTCTGCATTTAAGATCATAGAAATAGCATTTGTCCTTATTGTGCAACATTTGTTATTGGACACACTGATGCCATCACCTCTATAAGAGTGCAATAGTTGACTGCTATTGTGTGGAGAGTGATACCAAACAGGAGCTTACAGACATGTGCCATCCTCACAGGCAATCACATGGGATTGTATAATGCTTATCCTTGTGCTCACAAGAGTCAGCATAGCTTAAGCAGTCTTCATTATGGGGACTTTCTAGTGTCCAACAGGGTGAAACAACAGGAGCTTTGCAAGTTTAGGCTTCTTGAATCATACACTAGTTTCATAACGTGGCATACAGAGGTTCATTTGCAGTTTCCACAGATAGCGGAAGCGTGCAGCACCACTTTGCAAGCATTCTATTGACATAGCCCATTTCTCTGAGGTTTGGAGGGCCACTGACTGCCACCACCTCCTAGCAAAGCCCCACCTGTTCCACATTGCATACTGTACATCATGTAGAAGGGTTTCCACTTTATCAACTGCCTCATGATGTGCAGTGTACAGAGTATTAGTTATAATGTGTCTGTGCTTAATCCAGGCAGTTCCCATAATCCTCTCTTCTGACACACATGCCGCATACAATAGCAAGTTGTGCATGGTACGTTTCTACAGTTCCACCTGCTTTGTAGGTGCACATTTGTATCCCCATGACTTGACTGAGAAAACATGCCCACAAGTATATAAGCTGGAGTCAATCCCTAATGCTGTTCACCATTGTCTGTTTCAGATGTGTTATATGCCTTGGAGCTGTGGCTTACAACACCTATCAGCAACCCAACAATGTGCTTGTTCACATGCTCCTGCCTCCTTTCCTTTATCAGCTTTCTTCAACCCCATTGAACTGTATTGCCATCCATCTTATCTTTTTCAGTAATAAGAATAAAAATGGACATCTTCTGTCCTGTCTCCCTTCTCACCTTTTTATTATCCTTCTGTGTGTTCCTGTGCTTGATCTTCCCTGTTTCAGAATGTGTTGTCTTCCTCCTTTCTTCCCATTTATATGATAAACTTGTTTGTCACTCTACTGTGGTACCTTTCTGTGAGCTGCAGACTGAGTTTATGTTGCATCTCAGAGGCACTTCATTACACACCTGTTCTTGCATAGTATCGGGCATGTGATCTTTGTGTCACATCTCCTTTTCTTTGTGAGACAGCAGTAGTCCAGTCTGCATTATAGCATGGCTACTGTTGGTACAGTGATTAGGCTTCATTCACACTCCCTCCTGCCCGACTTCCTGCATCACTGTACCTGCCCTACATTTATGACTACTTAAATGGCATTGGGTTGGGTTACACTACTGATACCTCATTGTTTCTTGCTGGATTGCTGTACCATCAATCTTTCTGAATAGCCTTAACAGATCATTAAGCCCAACGCAAAGCATATGAAACAAAACCTAAGCTTGTTTAAAGAAAAGCAAGCAAACTATATATACGTACATCAAATACCTTAAATAAATAAAAATAAAACTCAGCTGCAAAACAGGCAAAACAATTGTCATCACTGGCAATTTGGGCAAGAAAATAAAAAAAAATAGTAATACTAAAGAAAGAAATAGACATAAACAAAACACATACTGCTTTATAAACTGCACAGTGAAACAGCATTTTTACCAAAAGCTACACAGTATATAGAAAGCCAAATTCAAAAGAAAAAGTATGTCATTGTTTCATCCCATTTAAATAAATGGAAATTTACAATATAAATTAAAACTAAGCAGAAAAAATGTAAATAGAATATGTAATAGTCTGCTTTGTATGATAAATAAAAAAATATTGCAGAATTAAGCAACTTGTTTCATGTCTCATGTTTTTACCTCTCATCACATTGATTTATCACATACCAGTACCTTCCTATTTAAAAATTAGGAACCAAGTTAAAAATACTAGATTATAAAATATTTTGTATAAAAAATTAGGCCCCCAAGTGATTGTGTGTGTGTGTGTGTGTGTGTGTGTGTGTGTGTGTGTGTGTGTGTGTGTGTGTGTGTGTGTGTGTGTGTGTGTGTGTGTGTGTGCTATCATGCTGTTTCCCAATGAATTCAGCAGGTAACATTAATTGCCAAATAGCCAAATATTTCAATAGGATACATAACTGCCTAAGATTCTACTGACTAGGTTTTTATGTTATATTCATATATTTTTTTCTTTCAGTGGCCTGTATCATTAGTGGTTTAGTCTTGCACTGCATATAAAATTGCTGAATCCCAGTTCAATAAACCAAAGCTCAAGAAACAAAAATCGACAACACTTGATCCAACAAAACTCATTAAGTGGCTTTAATGTGGGTCCTGCTGAGAGACAGGTTCAACAATCTCACATTCTTGTTTTCTTGAGGGAGATTTTCTAGATCTGGAGTCGACTAACTGAGTTTGGCACTCTATCATTCAATGAATAGCAGCTCAGCAATATTGAGTATTTCCATACACACAAACACAGAAGCACAGACAAACTTGTGTGTGTAGGAACAACACACACACACACACACACACACACACACACACACACACACACACACACACACACACACGCACACACACACAGGGTCTATATCATATGAGTGAATCACACAAATTGCAAACGCTCATAATATCGAACATACCGGACCTTGAAGTGCTTTTTCTGAGATCGTGGTACAGTGAAGAATGGGATATTTGCCCTTTCCTCACTGTAGTGCGATCTCAGAGTTGGAATATATATATTTAGCAGGGGGTGTGGGGGGAACAGCCCCCCACAATAGGAAGTTCAAGGTCCGGTATGTTCAATATTATAAACGTTCTCAATTTGTGCGATTCGCACACACACACACACACACACACACACACACACACACACACACACACACACCTATAAACATATATGGGCCAATATTTTATTGAAAACTCATTTCAGTGAATCCCAAAAGGTTAAACCATTTCAGTGAAAATGCATTTCACTGAAAACTCATTTGACTCTAAACTCATTTTATGGAAAACCTTCTCTGCAAGAAATATATATTAAAAATGCTTTTATGCAGGGGAAAGTCCCTTTGCACCCCCACCCCCTTATTTATATATAATCTACAAAAAAAATGGAAAAACACATACAGTGAATCATTGCTGAAGTTCAACACAGACATCTGCAGATCTGTGAGTACAACATGATGCTGACCATTGCAAGCCACACATACTCTGCTAGATTCACTTGCCTAATAACTCATAAGGTAAGAAATGACACCACTGTATACTTTCTATATACTTCACATTTCTATGTAATGAGTTTTCAATGGGATTCATTGAAATGACCATTCACTAAAAAGATATATGTACATATAATGGTGAACTTAACGTGCTCTCTCTTGCCTATAACCACATTGCCAGATTTATTACAGGTTCCCCTTATCGAACCCATCATTGCCTTAATCTGCGAAGACTTGGCTGGTTGGAACTGCCAAATCTCCTCAAACTTAGCCAACTCGCCGAAGCTTATAAAATAATCAACCATCCTGATAGAACTCCCTCACTGTGCAAAATTCTCACTCCATATACTAACCTCAACAGTCTCCGATCATCAAACAGCATCCAGATCCTAACCATTAAAGCAAAAAACTCAGGTGGGGATGCCCTTTACTAATTCCATTGGCAAGCAGTGGAACTCCTGCCAAACAACCTTAGACTTACTACTTCGCTCAATCATTTCAAAGCTAACCTTAAAGAATATCTCTCCACACAATGGACATGCCCATGTCGTGAACCTGACTAACTACATATCTCATAACTTCTAGTTCCACTTCCTAGCCCATTTCCTAATTGCAGATCTCTAAAATTTCTCTTTCCTTTTAGTAATAAGGAAAATCTCTGATTTCAGTCTATTTTCCAGTATCTGTAACGAAATCAATGTTTTGTGTATAATTTCCTGTCTGTCCTTTTGTCTTATATAACATCTATGTAAATTTTCATTCCTGCATATGTAAGCTATATTCTCTTGTTGTAACAATACTTTGAATCTTGCAATTTAATTATGTACTTCTATTGTGTATTGGAGCTTTTCTCCTCGGGCCTCTACTGAAAACGGATATGTATCCAGCTAGACCAGCCCGGTTAACAAATGTAAAATAAATAAATAAATAAATAAAATACACACAAACATACACATACACACACACGCACATGTATGTTTCCATGTGGTGATTGCATTACGCACATGAAAAAGTTACTTTTTCAAGCACTGCAATGTCACAGTGCATTTTAAGAGACATTTTAATTGCTGAAGTGTAAATGTACCCCAGGATTCATTAAACAAAAATATCCATGCAGGAGAAGTGTAGCTGCTCCTGCACAGAATATGGCTGCCGAGCAATTCAGGAAACAGCCAATCTGGTGTGCACGAGCCTGCTGAAACTGTTCCTACACAGAAAGCCATGCAGAATGCTAATTACCTCATTTTCTGGTGAAAACCATGCAAATGGGGTGAATTAGTGATTCAGGAAGCAGACAGGCAGGAATCCGTGCAGGAACGGTGCTAGTTGCAGAAATGTGTTCGGTTACTAACCGAACACATTTCTGCAACAAAACTGATGCATGACAGCTCAAATAAAAGCATGTATTATAAACTTTAGGCATGCAATGGCCAAATATATGGCCATTGGCATGGAAAAGTGTTTAATTTAATAAAAAAATCAAAGTAATTTATTTGTCCCATTTCGGCCATTTAAGCATAGGGCAGCAGCATGCAAATGGAAATGTGCCGGAAAAAAAAAAAATATATATTAAAACACAATTTTAGGGGAAATCTGCATTTTGCCATTATAGTCAATGGCATGCAGAATCAAAACACTACTAGGGAACAGTGGTTGTCAAGAGGAAAGGCTCTGTGTCAGAGCAGTATCTGTGGACTAAGGCAGTGGGGTATGCAAATGAGGGGAAATTTACTGAATCATAAAATATTCTAAGTCCACACACTGCACCTAACCATGTAGGTGCTAGAACAGGATAATGTAGGCAGGAGGAGCAGCTAACATGAAAAGGGTGTGTGTCATGCTTGCTGTAAGCACATTGGAGCTCTGTTGCTTGAGTTTGTGCTTAGCTAAGCACGGCTAAGCAAGGGGGTGTGTCTGCGGCTGGTAATGGCTTACACCATGAAATGAAGACCATGTTCACATCCAGGGGAGGGCCATTTCTGCTAAAATGTGATTGCGTTAGCTAAATGGGTGTGCAGCATGCACTGGGACTTAAAAAAAAGCAGAAATAGCAGCATTGGTTACATTTAGGCAGCAGGTTTGCGTGCTGTGCCTTAGGCCTTAAAAGGGGTGGAAATGGGAAGGGGGAAACTTACTGGTGCCATCTCAGGGGTGTCCACTGCCTGGCAGCCTGGAAACATATGATCATCAGAATGCACTGCCTTGCTACAGATGGTCTGCATCTGTTACACCTGGCATACATGCTTCTGGCAAATTTTCATGCCTCACCCACAGTGGCCTGTTAGGGAGTGTCATGGGGTCCATAACACCAACATAATGCAAAGAAAGTCCATGCTGCTAACTGCTAGGAGCAAACCTGGCAGCCTCAGAGAGCCAGAAATCTGGAAAAAGCCATGAATAATGGGGTGATAAAGGTCCAAAGAGAAGGACACCTTTGAAATACTACTGTAATAATACTAGAAAGTTGATGGAATGATTGTATCAGCATGGAATGTCTGAAGGGTATGAAGTCTGAAACTGCAATGTCAACTGTCAGCAATATCTGACTTCAACCCTGAGTGACTTGCAAAACACTTTTCCTTGAAAACCACACTTGTTTGGGTAACCAACCAGATATCTGAGTCATGAATCTGGACATTCTGTGATACTCTGTACAGTCGACAGGCAGGGCTAGGAATCAAAACCTGGAAGATGGTGACATGTCTGCACCCACAGAACCCTGGCCCACAGCCATGGGGAGTAACACACACTTCCCTGTTCACTCATCCTATGCAACATTCTGACCCCAAAATGTAGCCAGCCAAGTCAAAAGATGTGGGCCATACATATATGTGACTCACAAACACACACACACACACACACACACACACACACACACACACACACACACACACACACACACACACACACACACACACACACACACACACACACACACACCTCCAGGCTGGTCAAACAGTCTAACACACACAAGTCCCTCCAAGTGCAGTCAACATGTGAGAAAACCCCTATGCAAAGTACTGGTAGCTATAGGTCAACATATCTGACCCAGGATACCCCCCAGATATCTTATTCCCTACAAATCTATCTGGAGTCTGCCTGTCACCCTGATCCTGCCTGACTTATATTACCCAACCGTGGACTGGAAATCAGACCAGAACAGAAATGCACATAGATTCCACCATTGTAATATATTACCAAGGTGCTGGACCATTTCCACAGCTCCAGCAGTCAATTGGTTGTAGGCACACCTCTCAACTGGTAGGATTGTGCAAGAATGCCTAGCATTTGGCCCATAATATTGGTGTGTGCGTCATCCATCCTGTATTCCTCTAGTAAATCACTGTGATGATCTGAGGAGGTATGTAACGAGGTACTGAAACAATACATGACAGTGTCAAATGTCTTATATGTCAGATGTCTGCCTGTACAAACCCTGTAACCCTAGAAACCCATACATTACTAAGAGAAATAGTCACAGATCTCCTTCACCAACAGGTTGAGAGGTATGGCTGTAGCACAAAACAAACCAGACTGGAGTACAACAATCCCTGGAATTGAGTCCCACATTTACTATAGAAGTCACACTGGGCATGCTCATACACTTAGAGAATTGTCAGTAGGATCTAGGAATTAACAGGCCTTTCTCATCCAGTGCACTTCCCATTGCCCTACATTAGCAGTCCTGAAGATGTCTGTCACCACAGAAGTACCTTTTGTCAGGCCTCAGCCCACTGTTAGCACTATAATACAAATAACTAGCTCGGTAAGAGTTCTAATCTCAGTCCTGGCAAATGTAAAAGTGTGTGTGTGTGTGTGTGTGTGTGTGTGTGTGTGTGTGTGTGTGTGTGTGTGTGTGTGTGTGTGTGTGTGTGTGTGTGTGTGTGTGTCTTTGTGTATGTTTCAAAGTTAAAGATTTTGGGTCCATTTAAACCCAGTACACTTCCCATTGCCCTACTTTAGCAGTCCTGCAGATATCAGTCACCTTAGAAGTCCCTTTCATCAGGCCTCATCCCTATAAGCTCTGTGGCATGTGCAATAACTGTGTAATACTATAGTACAAATAACTAGTTAGGTAGGAGTCCTAATTTCAGTCCTGGCAAATGTAAAAGTGTGTTTGTGTGTGTGTATGTGTGAGCAGTATCCTTTCTGTGGGGGGGGGTTGTTGTGTTTTTGGGGGTGGGTTTTGCTACTTTTTGATTTTCCCACCGAGTACATGTCCCAGTCTCCATATTAGAAGGCCCACAGTTGTCATCCACTGGAGAGGGACCTGTAGATACTCTGCAGCCCTATAAACACTGTGCCATGTGCAATAACTATGTGACAGTATGGAATAGATAAGACAGGCAGCCCATCTAATCCTTGGATATCACTCCCGACTCAGGAATCATACACAAACACAATCAGGTAGGCAGCCACCCCTACATCAGTAAGTGGCCTGCAAACTGGCTCACAGAATGAACCCACAGTGTGAAAGCAGCGGACTCTATGTCAGACTGCTGAGCAGTCATGAGTGGAGTCCCACAGGTTGTGGACCTGGGTCCCCTCATGTTTGGGATCCACACCTCTGAGGACCAGCCCAATATGAAGGTGCCCTGGCTGACAATGTTTGCAGATGACTACAAGGTGGGTGCTACTATTATCCCCCACGAGATTGACATCCTTCACAAAGACCTCTCAGAGACCTATGACTGCTGTCAGAACCCTGGACATAAGTTCAATGCCAGATAATGTGCTGCCATCCACTTTGGGTATGACATGATTCCCATAAAGTAATACATTGATGGTAGTCCACTGAACACTGATGTTGGTATAAGGGAACTGGGAACACAGGTTGACAGTGAGCTCTCTGTTGACCACCACAGTGCCACTGTCTTCCAAAAGTCCTTCCATGTGTCACTTCTCCTGACTAAGGGTGTTGAATCCGGGAAGTAAAAGGACAGTGTTTCCCTGTACTCTCCCCTCAGTAGGCCAATCAATGTGTACTATGGCCCATTTGCCATGTACCCCACTGGACACCTGCAACAACAGTAGAGGCTGCAAATGTACCTCACAAAGAGGATCTTAGGTACTGCACACTTGTCCCATATGGATAGACTCCAGCAACTGCAATGAATCTCTGTCTCATATTGGCTACTTAGGTGTGATCTCTGCCTAACATAAACAGCTATGTCTCACCCAACCCTGTCAGGAATGCTACATCTGAAGAAACCAATCTATCCACACAACAGAAATCAGCACTTGTCCTAATCTCCTAGACAGCACTATTATTCTCCAAATTTCCTAGACAGAACTGTTATAATATAGCATAAGACCCTCGATCGTCCGCAGGACTTAAGTTCAATTTACTCTTCAAAACATGTCCAGAGGTCAGCTTCAGGTGTACTCTCCAGTTCATCTGGTGGAATTGGGCATCCTGAGGCAGTGTCACAACTGTCTCATGTATACAGACAACCCTCTCCTCTTACCTCTAGACACAAACACTTGTGAGAGATGCAAATACACAGCCAGGCTGGAGGGTAAGCACTCTCAACCCATGACTGTAACAGACAGTCAAGAGGATAAGGGTCACAGTTGCATCACACCTCCTGTCACACATGAATCTGCAAAGCAAGCACCGGCAAAACATAAGCATAAATACACAAAAACATATTCGGAGGCACTAGGTACTAATCTGAAAAAGAAACAGTGCCTTCCAAAGCAGACAAGCAAGCAACCCGCACCCCCAAACACAAGCCAGAAAACACATAATTCACTTCAGCAGTGTGCCTCACAACAGCCCTTAAGGCAAAACACCATACCTAACACGCTAGTAATAGGAGACTCTATAGTAAGGCACACGGATGTTCCACTCACCAGGCTGAACAAGGAGAAGGTTACTGTCAGCTGCCTGTCGGGTGCTCGGATCCGCCGCATAACACAGGCACTTAGGTCACTCCAGAACAAGTACAAGTATGACGCTGTCATTGTACATGTTAGTGTGAATGATCTAAGATGTACCTCCCTGGACTACATGAAAAGTGACATTGAGGAGCTCTCTGATCATGTAGCCCAAACTGATATGACCCTGACCTTGAGTAGCATACTACCTTCACCTAGAATGATACCACAATACAAAGACAAAATGATCAATTTCAACAATTGGATAAGCTTCTGGTGTCATTCTAAGGGTATCCAGTGTCTGTCTGCCTGGGATGACATGATAGACAAGCCTCACTGTTTTGCCAGAGATGGGTTGCACCTGTCACCCCTAGGTTTTCGAATACTAGCCAAGGCTCTTGCCATCCCCATAGTGCCTTTTTTAGGCAAGGCTCAAAGGACAAACCAACCACCGTAACCAGCACGGGTAACCAAAAACTAAGGGTAATGTTACTCAATGCCAGAAGTCTCAACCTCAAAATGCACACACTCGAGGCTCTCCTCAGCATGGAGAAAATCGATGTTTGTGCAGTGACGGAAACCTGGTTCAAGGCTCAAGAGAGCACCCCAGCACTGCCAGGTTACAATTTATGTCATACCTTCCGGCCTCAGTTACCAGATCGCAGTACAAAGGGCGGAGGTGTATCCATATTCATCAAGGATACCCATATCTCCAGGTTAGTAGCGCAGCATGATGCCCCAGAGATCATCCATGCGCAACTATCAGCAGGCAAAACCACATTTCAAGTTGTAGCCGGTTATAGATCACCCACTATGTCCCAAGATGCTCACTCTGCATTCCTTGAGACATTGGAAAATATAAAGGTCCTACCCAACACCATAATCTTGGGTGATTTCAACTATCCTAGTATAGACTGGGTGAACTACCAATGTTCCAACTCCTATGCTCAGCGATTCATAGAATTTATAAATTCAAATGCCCTTGAACAACTAGTATGTTCCCCCACTAGAGGGGACAACATATTGGATTTAATCATCACAAATATGGGAGCCCATTGTACCACACCCGTTATCACCCCCTCCTTGGTCAGATCTGACCACAAACTGATAACCCTGGACATCCTCACTCCTCCACCTCCCCCAATCAAAGAAACCATAGTCAAAAACCTTTCCAAAGCAAACTTCAAACTACTTGCATCCGAAGTGGAAAGCTTCACTATTCCCTTGCAGAAGGATAATGATATCCAGGATGCAGAATCCTACACCAAGGCACTCTATATGCATCTTCAGGATTGCATGGACCATGCTATCCCAAATAAAACCAAGACTCCTTCCTCAAGCAAGAAGAAACCAGTCTGGTGGACCCCGGCCATAAGCAAACTTTACAATAAAAGGAGGAGACTTATACAAAAAAAGGCCAAATCTCAAGTAGAAAAATCATCCCTGATCAGCATTAGTAAGAAATTGAGGGCCCTCATCAAGTCAACTAAAGCTAATTTTGAAAAGAAAGTTGCCAAGGATGCCAAGGATAACCATAAGGCCTTCTATGGCTACGTCAAAAACCTAAATGGCAATGCTCAGGTCTGTTGTGAGCTAGTATAAAATGGAACAAAATACACTGACCCTTCTGACATTGCCAACATCTTGGCTGACAGGTTCAGTGCAAATCCCCCTACCCCACCACCTACAGGGCCTATTACCATTCTAGGGGTTTGTGTAAGTCGAATTATTACTGATACATTGGTTAACAAGGCTCTATCTAAAGCTAAAAACACTGCCTCCATGGGACCAGATGGTGTCCCGGGCTGTGTCATATGTGAGCTCCAAAAGGAATTAACCCCGCATCTTAATACCCTGTTCAGTCTCAGCCTCTCCACAGGATATGTGCCCATGGAATGGCGCACGGCAATGGTGGTCCCGCTACACAAGGGTGGGGTCACAACTG
Source organism: Protopterus annectens (assembly GCF_019279795.1). Lineage (NCBI taxonomy): Eukaryota > Metazoa > Chordata > Ceratodontiformes > Protopteridae > Protopterus > Protopterus annectens. Next base: position 1,293,432,065 of record NC_056725.1, on the reverse strand, counting down.
ACCCTGGGAACTACCGACCAATAAGCCTGACCAGTCTGATCTGTAAGGCTATGGAGCGAATCATTATGGAACTCATAAATGGAGAGATTGGGAACCTCCAGTCACTGGACCCCACACAGTTCAGCTTCATCAAGGGCAGATCATGCCTCCTGAACCTGGTGGATTTCTTTGAGACAGTTACTCAGGCTATAGATAAGGGAAAGGAGGTACACACAGCTTACCTTGACCTTGCTAAAGCATTTGACACCATTCCCCATTCAGGTATTATTGATAAGCTCACCAGCCTGGGCATAAACCCTTATGTCACAAGATGGATCACAAGCTGGCTCTCAGACAGATCCCATAAAGTAAGAGTAGCCGGATCTATCTCCGAATCCAGACCAGTAACGAGTGGTGTGAACAAAATTGAGAAAAAAGCCAGCACCTCTAGTAGTTCCAGTACTTATGTTTTATTAATCAAAAACTAGACCGGTTTCAGCTATTCAAGCTTTCATCAGTAGTTAAAAAACACAGAATAAGAGCTGCTCCTTATATACCCTATAAAAGAGCGATGACATCACTTCCTGTCTAGGAAGAAAAAATGATTAATTATGTTGTAAATAATACATTAAAGGCATACAATAAAAGTGCATAGATTGTTGTTATCCATCTGAGACTGTACCAAACCACCAATATTATCAATTATTGCAAAACAAAAAATAAAATAAAATATTACCTTGATGTTGTCAGGTGAATTGAAAGTTCAAATATTGTAGTTGTCCATCTAAGGCTGTAACAAACCATCAATAATATCAATTATGGAAAAATAAAAAGTATTTTATACCTTTATGATGTGAAGTAGATGAATACTATACGAAGAGAAAGGAGATTAGCATAATGATACATAATTGTTGATAATGAGATCCATAATAAGTGTTTGCTCACATTATGAACAAATGTTTAATTGGGTGAGAAAAAGCCGAGGATTATGGGTGTATTTAAAATTTGTGAAAATTCACATTTTGTCATTGAGCCCTGGTGGAAAAAGTCCACCCAATTTAACTATCCATCTTTTCTCTTTATTGTTAAGAATCTCATGCCATCCTGTTTTAAATGCCCTATTACCAATGATGTTGTCAATAATACAAAAAGAAAATTTGGCCGTGGGATGCTTCAAAGTGTGTCTGTATAATGCGTTTGTTGATCTGCAATTCCTGATATCTCCCAAATGTTCTGATATCCTGATACGGAATTGTCTGGACATTTGGCCTACATAGAATGCCTGGCACGTGCATGTAGCTAAATAGATGATCCAGTCAGAACTGCAGTTCCCAAAGATTTTTATATCATGTAGCTGGCCAGTATTTTTGCTTGTGAAGCTTTTAGTTTTGAATATGTATCCACAAAAACTACAGTGGCCACAGGGATATGTGCCCACTAATTTGTCCCCTGTTAAGGTTCTCTGCGTATCAGGGTTGTCATGCATGATACTCCTTTTGTAATGTGAAAAGTGGGAACCTAATGTTTTACCCTTCCTATAAGAGAAATAACAACGTTCTCCTAAATAGCCCTCCAAAAGAGGGTGGGATCTAAGTATATTCCAATGTGTATTGATAATGTTGATAAGGTTGTGACTATTTCTACCATATGTGGTAATAAATCTACATATGTCTGGATTGTTAGATCTGGCTTTTTTCTTATAAACTAGAAGTGAGTCCCTGGATTGCATTTTGCTCAATTGTACCGCAGAACTGATGGTATCCAAATGGTATCCTCTAGCCAAGAATCTGTTAGTCAATTCCTCATGATGTATATTTAAATCCTGTTCCGTAGAACATATTCTTTTAATTCTCAGAAACTGAGACTTAGGGATGTTCTTAATAATGTGTTTCGGATGGAGACTGTTGGCATGTAGTAATGTGTTGTATTGTGGAAACTTACGATGAACTGATGTTTTGAGTGTATGATCCGGTTGTCGTAGTAAATGGACATCCAGAAAATGAATTTCATTCAAGTTATATTCCACAGTGAATTCAGTCCCCCACATATTTCCATTGAGATGTTCCATGAATTTTTGTAGATAGTCCGGGCCTCCTTTCCATACAAGCCAACAGTCATCCAAGTATCTCCTCCAGATGTCAATTTCAGGTAGAAACACATTATGCATTTCATCATAAATTATGTGTTCCTCAATGTACCCCATGTACAAATCTGCATAAATGGGTGCGAAAGAGGCCCCCATTGCTGTACCTTGTATCTGCCAGTAACAGTCTTGTTGAAAATAAAATACATTTTTGGTTAGGACATGTTCAGCCATGCATACAAGTAATGTGTTCATTCCAGGGGGATAGATGTTGGCTTTGTTCAACCAGAAATCCAGGGCCATTAGACCTGCCCAATGTGGAATGCTAGTATACAATGATTTAACATCCAAGGTGCATAATAGCCATCCAGGTTCAAGTTGTGATTCAGAAACAATTTGTAGGAATTCCGTTGTGTCCTGAATTCTAGCTCTGATACATGATAATAATGGTTTCAGTTTTTCAGTCAAAAACATAGACAGAGGTTCTGTCAGGGATCCAATGCCAGACACAATCGGTCTTCCTGGTGGTTTGTCGATGGATTTATGAATTTTAGGCAACAAATATAGATATTGTTTGGCAGGATCCTTGACCATGAGATGTTTTCTAGTATTGATGGAAATAATCCCAGTGTCAACTGCTTCTTGTAGAAACTCATCAATTTCTTGTTTAAAGGAGGGTGTGGGGTCAATGCTCATTTTCATGTAATGATGATGGTTGGACAATTGTCCATTAGCCTCATCCCGATAATAATCAGCATCCAAGACAACAACAGCACCACCTTTGTCAGCAGAAAGTATAACTATATCCTTATTGTTTTTAAGTTTGGTCAGAGCAAGTTGTTCTCTATAAGAAATATTGTTCTTGATGTTGTCAGATCTATTGGAATGAAAATGTAAATCTTTCATGACCGCCTGTTGGAATACTGCAACATGTTTATCCATGGGGGGATTGAAAGTAGATTTGTGAAATCTAAATTCAGAAGAACTTTGAGAGAGATTAGGGTTGTCCTGTTGTTTGAAAAATAAGTTTAGATTAATTTTTCTGCAGAACTCTAATATGTCAGCAACATGTGAACTTTCGTCAATGAAAAAACCAGGAATAAAACCCAGACCTTTATTCAATATAGAATATTCATCAAATGACAAAGTGTATTTAGAGATATTTAACACATTTTGATTTGGTTCAACTATTTCACTACTGACTGAAAGAGTTCCTCTAGACTTTTGACCCCGATGCTTTCTCCCTCCCCTGTGTGTCCTACCCCTAAAGGGCTGACCATACTTCTACCACTTTTGTTATTTGGTGATTCAGCCATGCTGGTTGATTCATTATCTGTTGTGGAGGACTCCTCACCAAAGGTGGTACTTGAAGATCCTGATTTTTTAAGAATTGATCTCGGTCTTTTTTTACGCACGAAGGTAAAACTTTTGGTCCCCTGGGCGAATCTCACACCTTTTTGGGATTCAAATTGTCTACCTCTGCTGTAATCCTCTTTATCCCTGGCAAACTTATGTAATTTTTTGGATTTGAGATTATTCTCCAATGTGGTCAGTTCTTTGGATAGTTTGTTCAGACTACTTTGAAATTGTGAATGATTTTCAAATTGTTTTAAATTGTTACATGTTTTTTCAACATCCAGGGTATTGGCTTGAACTGTCCTTTCATAAAAGGAAGCCAGTACATTAATTAATGCCATAGCGGCTTCTTGCTGTGCTATTTGCCAATCCCTGATTAATATGTCGTCCGGTACACCAACAAGTGGCTAAATTTTTGATCTCAATCCTCTTGGTGAAATCTTTTGGGTTTGGTAAGCCTTGAATAACTTATGGTGCCAAATGTTGGTTCTTAAGGTTTTAATTTGTTTACCTAGCTTATTAAATTCAGACACACAACCGTCAACTGGATCCAATATGGGTAACTCAGTGGTATTCGAGGAACTAATACCAATACCGAATACCTTAAGGTCATCCTTATCAGCACAAAGGCTGGATATTAATTTCCCAAGGTCCATGACTATTGGTTGTTGAGCTGAAAAATTTTTAAGCTAGGTGTATTCAACAGTTCAAATTAGAGAAAAATGAATGTAGAAATCTGAACAAAGCACCACTACACTGTTTAAAAAATGACAAAAGGTATGTATAGAGTGTGTTGGAGATTCACTCTAGGGTACCAAAAGTTTCTATATAATAAAAATGAGATGAAATACTCAAAAAATCAGGAAGAACACCTAGTACGGGTGTTTGGAACAAGGATGTAGTTGCAAAAGCAGACTTGTATAAAAATGCTACTTCCAGAGATTCATACGTTATGTAAAAGATAAGAATCTCAAAGTATATGAAACAAATAAGCCTGGATAGTGAATAGTTCTATCCTAGCAGGGCATGAGAATAATCAATAGTGTGGATTCAACAACAATTAAAATACTAATATTTTTAAGGGTGTCGCCATCAGGATGGTATTATAAACCCTGACCATGTATCACCTGCTTAAAAAAGGTTATACCTAAATTGGTGGTTGTTGGTATATTAATATGTGATATATTTATGCACAAAAAATGAGCACAAAAACAAGGATGTACAATCAATGCTGCATCTATATATGGTATTGTTCAGAACAAACTAAATCTGAACAAAAATAGAAATAGTGAACTCACTTGTAGTTGTAACACTGGAATATTAGGCAACCTTAATGTTTATAAATTCAAAAAGACATGTTATTGTCAATATAACTCTAAAGATTATATGGTCAAAAGTAAGTACACAATCCTGAGATTATTCCATACAAAGGGACAAAGGCCCAACATGATATGTTGACATTTGATCCCAGTATAGTTATGTATAGTAATCTAAGGAAAATGATGACCAAATGCCATGCCACTTTGTATTTAAGTAACAAAAATTTTTTTAAAATTGAAAGACCATGGTATATGATCTAAATACAATTGAAGAAATCCACCATTCATGTATATATATCTCTCTTGGTCTACCTTGATCCTGATAGAATCTTATAAATGGCCTAAAAGACTGTGATCATATAGAAGTTTGGTTAAAGCCTAGGTTGTAGTTCCCATGAAAAAATCACTTCACATAACATAGTAACATAACTTTGCATATGTAGAATATCTTACAAAAACATTTCAAAAGACACAATGCCCACTTAGAATTAGAAATTTTGATTCATGTAAGTCCAACATTCCTGACATGAACTAGCCAAATAAAAAATGATATGTCCAATAATGTAAATGTTATTCTGGCATAATGATGCCCGCGAAATCCAACCGCAGGAAAAGTCACAATTGCGACCCAAACTGTCCTGAAGTAATTATGAACTGAGAATTCAAACAGTTCTCTTAAGAAGTTCAGATACAAGCATTCCCTTGATATTCATCCGAAGTGATAAACCAAATCATGCCCTTCACAAAAAATGTGTCGTTGAAAAAACACTAATTCACAGTAAGAAGACAGAGTGTAGTATGCATAGGCCCAAAATGCACATACTTCATGAAATCAGAGAAACAGTGGATATAAAACGATAACCAATGGGTCTATTAGGTTGAAACAAAAAATAGATTGTTCCGGTCCCACCAAGTTTGTTAAATCTTCTATACTAACCCTAAAAAAAATTAAGCACATTGACACACTCAAATGGTAGTATCGAAGTGTCAGCAACAACGCAAATGCGTAAATGTTATTAATAATAAAAGGAAATGTCCAAAAGTAAAGTCAAAAAATGCACATGGAATCTCACCAAATATCTTCTCAATATAAATTAGACGAATGCACATATCCCAACATTCGCTCCAAGGATAATATTCCAGTGGCAACACAAATATAAATCCAAAGAGATTCACTGGCCCCAAAATAAGATGTTCTTAAATGCACTCAGATAGTATTATCCGTATGCGAGTAGCAACGCAAGTGCATAATATGTAATGTCCCAAGATAGAATAAAGTCAAAAATGCACATAAAGTCTCACCAAATCCCTGTATAGTTGTGTTCAAAAGATGCGTGTTTACCAACTATCGCTCAGATGATGATATCCAAATAGCGACACAAGCATGGATCCAAAAGAAAGATGTTCGGTAGATTGCAGACCTTATAACTGGTGGAGACAAATGAAAATCCAAATGGTACACGATGGTAGACAACAATAGAATGGTACAAAAAAGGGTATAATTCCAGAAGCAGTATATATGTGTATGCCAACCCTGCATGAGGAGCCCTCCTCAGCAGACAGGGAATCAACCAAAATGGCGTGAATTGAAGCGGAACCACAAGAACGCCAACAGCCAGCACAACAAGGAGTATTCAGTGAAGAAATGAGCTAGCAAGTACGACTGGTGCTCGGCAACCAAGCTAGTGTGAATAAAATTGAGAAAAAAGCCAGCACCTCGAGTAGTTCCAGTACTTATGTTTTATTAATCAAAAACTAGACCGGTTTCAGCTATTCAAGCTTTCATCAGTAGTTAAAAAACACAGAATAAGAGCTGCTTCTTATATACCCTATAAAAGAGCGATGACATCACTTCCTGTCTAGGAAGAAAAAATGATTAATTATGTTGTAAATAATACATTAAAGGCATACAATAAAAGTGCATAGATTGTTGTTATCCATCTGAGACTGTACCAAACCACCAATATTATCAATTATTGCAAAACAAAAAATAAAATAAAATATTACCTTGATGTTGTCAGGTGAATTGAAAGTTCAAATATTGTAGTTGTCCATCTAAGGCTGTAACAAACCATCAATAATATCAATTATGGAAAAATAAAAAGTATTTTATACCTTTATGATGTGAAGTAGATGAATACTATACGAAGAGAAAGGAGATTAGCATAATGATACATAATTGTTGATAATGAGATCCATAATAAGTGTTTGCTCACATTATGAACAAATGTTTAATTGGGTGAGAAAAAGCCGAGGATTATGGGTGTATTTAAAATTTGTGAAAATTCACATTTTGTCATTGAGCCCTGGTGGAAAAAGTCCACCCAATTTAACTATCCATCTTTTCTCTTTATTGTTAAGAATCTCATGCCATCCTGTTTTAAATGCCCTATTACCAATGATGTTGTCAATAATACAAAAAGAAAATTTGGCCGTGGGATGCTTCAAAGTGTGTCTGTATAATGCGTTTGTTGATCTGCAATTCCTGATATCTCCCAAATGTTCTGATATCCTGATACGAGTGGTGTGCCTCAGGGCTCTGTCCTGGGGCCCCTCCTGTTTGGTATATACTTCTCAGAAGTACAGGCAAGCATGGAAGGGCTGTGGCTGACTAAGTTTGTGGACGACTGCAAACTGGGTGCTATAATAGAGTCTCCGTCTGACATGGAGATCCTCCAGAAGGGCCTAAATGAGACTGATGCATTGTGTCAAAGCCATGGTCTCAAACTAAATGCAAAAAAATGCATAGTAATCCCCTTTGGAAAAAACAGAGTAACCACAAAGTACAACATAGGAGGTAATCCCCTGAAATCTGAAGAAGAAATAAGGGATCTAGGGACCCAAGTAGATAGTCAGCTTTCCTTTGATAACCATGTTGCCAAAGTGGTTAGAAAATCCTTCTATGTGACCCATCTGATCACAAAAGGGTTCGCATCAAGATCTAAGGATGTAATGGTGCCCCTCTACTCTTCCCTCATCAGACCCATTATTGAGTACAATGCACCAATTGGAATTTACCTGGCTAGACATCTCCAGCAGCTGGAGAGACCACAAAGGTACCTAACCAAGAGGATTACTGGCCTCAGTTGCCCTATGCAGCATGATTGAAAAAGCTAAGACTGTTCCCTGTTGCACACCGCTTTCTCAGAGGCGATCTCTGTCTAACTTACAGAGCCATGTCCAACCCAGAATTGTTGAACATGCTCCATCTTGGCAAAACAAAATCTACTCAAGCTACACACTCTAGGGATACAAACCTCAACACAACAATGAATAGAACATGCTGGAGGGATAGATTCCCTTCGCAGAGACTTCCCTTACTATGGAACAGGGTCCCGATCTACATAAGACAGAACCCCTCACTATCACTCTTCAAGAGGAACCTTGATGAGTGGATGGGTAACAAAGTTCACACTGGGGATCACACCAACAGCACTACTAGATAGGGGCCAAGGGTACTAGCTTCTATTACAAGGGTCTAGGGAACTACTAAAGGGGCGGAGAATACTGCACAACGTGGCTGGGCTAATATATGCCTTCGGGCAGATAGCCCAGTACCAACCTATAAACCTATGAACCTGCCCCAGATACCTTAACCCCATCCTCACAATCAAAAGGACATGTTGGGAGGGACAGGTTCACAATCCAGAGACTGACCATGCTATGGAATAGATGTCACATACTTCAAGCAGAGCATACCACTGCCCCTCTTCAAGAGAAATCTGGAGGAGTTGATGAGGAATAGAATACTCACCATGGGGATCACTCCAGTGACTATACTCACTAGACACACTGGGGAGTATCATCAGGTGGCATGATGCCAGTGTATTCCCATGGGCTAGCCTTGTAAAGCCTCCATGGCCATTTGCCAAGTACACACCTATGAATCTTTGAACCTATGGATCTCAGTACTGTCAAATATGTGTGTGTGTGCATTAGTGTGTATAAAAGTGTGTGTGAGTGTGTAAACATGTGGGCGAAAGTAGTTGGTGGCCTGTATCACCCAGTACAACTACCATTGCCATACCTTACAAGTGCTGTAGATGTTATTCACTATATAGGTACCTTGGGACACTCTCCAGCCTATAAGCTATGTGGTGTGTGTGGTAACTGCATAACAGTATAATACCAATAACTACATAGCTAGGGGTTCTAATGTGAGTCCTGGCAAGTGTGTGTGTGTGTGTGTGTGTGTGTGTGTGTGTGTGTGTGTGTGTGTGTGTGTGTGTGTGTGTGTGTGTGTGTGTGTGTGTGTGTGTGTGTGTATGTGTAAGTGTGTATATGTGTAGGTTACAGTATTTTGTGGCTTCTCTCACCCTGTACGTCACCCATTGTCATAATTTGCAAAGCCTGGTGATGTCCATCACCTTAGAAGTACCTTTGGACAAGTGTCACCCCATAACCTCCGTGGCACATGTGATAAATGCATAACAATGTAGTAACAGTAAATAGATAGGTAGGGGTTCTAATCTCAGTCCTGGCAAATGTGTGTGAGAGAAGAGTATCTTGTCTTTGTCTGAAAATGACATCCATTGGATGGGCATAGTTTTATATTTTATGCCATGGTACTCACAGTACACATCCCTAGGTCTACTGTATGAGGTCCGCTGTTCACATCAACCCTTGTGGTATCTGGAGACACTCTTCAGCCCTTTAAACCCCATGCAACAGTATAGAATAGTATGGTACAGATAACAAGATAGGTTGGTCTGCTAATGTCAGTACTGGCAAGTGTGTGTGTGTGTGTGTGTGTGTGTGTGTGTGTGTGTGTGTGTGTGTGTGTGTGTGTGTGTGTGTGAAAACAGTATTCTCTGTGTGTTTGGTCGATGCAATATCCTCTAAGGTTGATGGCGTTAGCAATCTGAGGTGTGTTCCACCAACCACACTTACCATTGTCCACTCTACAAGAGCTGATGTCAACCACCATAGACTTAGATACAACCCCTCAGCCCTATAATCTGTAAGGCATATGCAAGAGCTGTTACACAGACCTGGGAAATGCGTGCAGATACAGCTGTACCTCGGCTATGACATGGTCGATGTGTTACAACACTGCCATACCCCTCGTTGGTGATGTCTGCAGGGCCACATCCTGCTGGCACACAGACACCTTGAACACAAACAGAATATAGCATGTGAGAACACATTCACTTAGTGTTACTAACACCAATAATGCATCATGGCTGAAAAGGTACACACACTCTGATGTTTATCCATTACAGATGCCAGATGACTGCACCTTACATAGCATTAAATAGCTACACTCTACTAAAGTCACCCTGTGCATCAGACCCATATTAGCATGTCCCTGCATCAATGGTATGGATGACAGGGATGTGGCACAGGTATTATCATATGCACAGGGTGTTGTGTGGTTTTGCCAGAAGCCTAGGCTGGGGCATACAGTTAACATCATGTGTGTGTGTTTCGGGGTGTACATTAAATGGGCTATGCAGGGGTGCTGTGTGTGTGTGTGTGTGTGTGTGTGTGTGTGTGTGTGTGTGTGTGTGTGTGGAGGTGACTTGTTTGATGGTGATGTATGTGTGTGTTTGTATGCACACAGTCATGGCATGTGGGTGACCTACACAAGGCTATTTTGGACAGCTGTGGGCCATACATGGCAGGCTGTACAGTTCACCATCTCCAACATGGGAACTGGGCCTGCCAGGGGTATTATCGGCACCACCAGAGGCAAGTTCAGATACAGTACTACTCCCCGATGGTGACTGCTGCCTGCTGTATCTGTGTCCCTGTTGAGACTGGCCAGGACCACATGCCCATGGCCTGCTGCACCATGGCATGGACAGCACACCCTCTTCAGTAGTGCTGGTGGTACTGCCAGTATGGGAACATGATGGTGCATGGCCACATAGACCCATAGATTGTGGTGCTACCTTACATCCACATGGCTGCTGTCCACCAACCACCAAATGCTCAAGCACAGATATTCCATGGTTGAGGAGTGCCAAGGTCTCCCCCACTGTCTATCCATGACCTCAGTATGCTCATGGATGGACGCAGTGACTTCACGAATATCGCTACAGACACCAGGGACATGCTCATCCACAACCCTGCATATATGTCTGCTGTTACATTCATTACATGCCTGTGCCTCCATGATGGCCCAAAACATGTGTCTGGTGACTGCTGCTGTGGCACTTGCAACAGGGGCATGATGGGCTGCAATCCTCCTTGGAGAACCCCTGCCCGGCCACTGGTGATGGGGTATGTGTGGGCATTTATGACTGTGTGCGGCAATGGGGTTGACCATAGTGGGATGCCAACCAATGGCACAGATTCAGCCCCTGACAACTCCACTTGTGCTTCAATATGAGTATCATCACGGTCAGATTCTGCAGAGACACTGACATCAGTATCAGAGCAGGAGGGACAGCAGCCACCATGTCCATTTGTGAGGAAAAAGCAACATATGTAAATTACTACCTGCACTATATGGTTTTCTGGTATACACACACACACACACACACACACACACACACACACACACACACACACACACACACACACTCTTACAGGTGTGGCACCTGAAAGGCATTACAGAGACCTCACATTAGCCAACTGGGGACATTCACGACACACAGTCAGACAATAACATACACGCTCTGGAGAGACCCTCAGCATCATGCAGAGCAGCCTTTTCCAATTACTGTTACTACTAATATGCACCTCTGTGATATGTGAGTGGTGTTGGTAGGTGATGGTCCTTCACCTAGCACATGCTGCACCAATGTAAATTATTGCCATTCACCTGTATAGCACTGTGGCAACTCCTACAGAACATACATCCTAACTGTACAGGTTTTTGCTGAATGTCTAGATGTGTGGCTCATATGTTTGGTCTGTTCCTCATAACTCCTTGGTGCCATTAATTAATGATCTAATTTGAAGTGCAGACTGCATAACCTGTAGTACATGTACATTAAAATAAAGCCAGTTACTTAAACAACCTCCCAAGCTTACAGTGGATATAGTAAGTGTAGACACACTTGTTAACATGCCAGATTTTTGTGATATATCACACGAGACCTCAGAAATCAGGTCATAACATTGCCATAATTTCATATAACATATAACCTGTGCAATCCAACTGAAGAACATATACATCAGTTATAGGTAACATGGTGAATGAAATAGGTACAATAGGCTGGTTGCATGAGTGTGCACACCTGAAAATAATACTCTGTTAAAGCACCTTTTGATTTAATCACAGCATTTAGTCCTCTTGGGAAGGTGTTTATCGGCATGACTCATCTTGATTTACAAATGTTTGCACACTTTCCCTTCCAAAACACCTCCAACTATGTCAGATTGCAAGGGTATCCCCTGTGCACTGCCTTCTTCAGGTCACCCTGCATATATCCTATTGGAAGTATGTGCGAGCTCTGGCTGGGCCACTGCAGAATGTAGCATGTGTTCTGGTGAAGCCATCCTTTTGTTGATATGAATGTATGTTTTGGGCCATTGTTGTGTGGAAAGGTAGAATTCCTCACCTTCCACAGCTATGTGGCAGACACCAGAAGGATTGGAGCCACAAGGGGATGGTGTTTGAAACTGTTCATAATCTCCTCCAACTTGGTTACAGCCCCAGTTCCAACTTGTGAACAGCAACGCCAAAGCAGGACACTGCCATCACCATGCTTCACTTTGGGGGTGATGGTGTTGTGGTGATGTGCAGCGGTGTTATTGCTCCAAACAAACCTGTCAGAAGTGTGGCCAAAGAGGTCAACCATGGTCCCATATTACCATAACACATTTTCTCACTTGCTTTTTGGATACCTGATGTTGTTTTCAGACTTTTTCCAGGCCTGGATATTGTTTGGTATGAGGGGCTGCTGCCATCTTACAACCCTACCCTATAGGCAAGACATATGGAGACCACGGAAGATTGTTGTGACATGTAGTACACACCCAGTACTTGCCAGAGATTTCTGCTACTCCTTCACTGTTGCTGTAGGGCTCCTGGTGGCCTCCCTGGCCAGTTTTGGTCTTGTATTCCCATAGAATTTGGTGGGAATGTTGCTGTAGCCCCATATTTTCATCACCTTTTGATGACTGTCTACACTGTGTTCCATGGTATGTGCAATGCTGTGGAAATGTTGTGGTACCCTTCTCCAGGCTGATAACATCTCAAACATGTGGTCCTTTAGCAGCATCATCAGCATTATGTGAACCATGGCTGTTGCTGTAGCAGGCAACTGGTTATATGTTAGGATAATCCTGGTAAAATAACTGACCAGTATTTGCTGTTAATCAGAGGGTCTTTGTAACTGATGGCAGGTGTGTACCCAATATGATGTACTGCTGTAGTTATAGCAAAAGCTGCCTCAACACAGTAGCAGCTTCAGGCTGTGCACACATATGCATCTAGATTGTTGTACTATTGGTGTGTCATTATTGTTACCCTAACAGATTTGTTTGCTTTACAATTGAATTGTACAGGTTATAGGTCACTCGAAAGGTTGGCAGTATTTTGAAATTGTCTATTGTGCTCTCATTTTTGTATATCACAAATATCTGGCATTCTAACAGGTATGTACACCATTTAAATGCACTGTGTACCACTATTTTATACAATATGACCATAGTTTTGGGCCTTTGCCACCCCCCCATTTTGTCAGTCTTTGTCCAGATGTCCTGCAATGACAGGTTGTGAGGTATACTACAGATATGTGAATTCTCCTGCAAATAGGCCCCTGTGATGACCACCGTAATGCATTGCAGTAAACGCCACCACAAGTGAATATGCAGATATTGCCAAATGGCTGAGTGTAACAGTTGTGTGCATGCATTAACTTTAGCATGCCTGGGGTATTGGTGACCCACAACAGGAAAATGCCATACTTAACAGCTTCAGCCTGCTGACCCATGTGCAGACCAGAGGGAGCTATGTAGATGTGTAGGAGAGTTATTGTCACCAGATTCAAATTAGGCATTGGTACAAGATGAATGCTATGTTTCTGCACAGCTACGTTTCTGCACAGGTACAGTACACACTATGATATTACAGAATTTGCTGTCCTTTACCGTAGATGTGCACTTGTGTGCATTACTAAACCCCACCCACTAATCCATTTTGCACTGACATATGCATCTAGAGACTCTATAGAGGACAGTGTAAATGCTACCTTATTACATTGATGTGCATTTGGCCTTACCTTGACACTCCTCTCCTGTTTCTGGGTGCCACCCACCTCCACAACTGCTGTTTCCTGTGTTTGAGGTTGTGTGGGGGCTACTCCAAGGTTGGCAAGGAGCTCTTCTGTCACCATAAGTAGGGCCTGTGTGGCTGGCCCCCCACCGGTAGCAGTAAGGTCCCTCGCTACAGCAGCAGCCCTCTGCCGGGCATGATGTATCAGGTCAGTTGCTCTGTGCCTGACCTGATCATATGTGCGTCCATGGTGGCAAAAGATGTTCACTCTGTGGACAATCTCATCCCACAGGACAGTCTGCTCCCGCAGATTTTGCCAGGTACGGCCAAAAAAGATGGCATAGTTTAGGATTACAGCTTCTGTGATGGCTGCTGTCTCCACATTGGTGTAAGGCGGTTGCCGCTGCATGGCACGTGGAAGACATAAACAGGGAAACACATCACAGGACCTCAGACATTACCCAGTTCTTTACAGAGGCAGCACATGATTATTGACTATCATTAGCCACCACTTACAAACACATCATACTCCTGTACCTAGCAGCACTGTATGAACATGCATTGTACTCCTGATCATGATATGTCCCCCAATGAGGGCCAGTAAATTGCATAAAGCACCATTCATCATTCATGTTTGTGTAGAGGGATGACAGTGGCCATGTTCCTTGCAGATGGGATGTCAATGGTGCTCAGGCTTTGCTTGCATACAGTGTGTAATGGAGCTGGAAGCATATGCCTGGGTTCATATAGGATGCAGACAGGAATGTTATCAGGCCCCAAGGGGACTTGCTTTTGTTAACTTTGATTAGGCAGTGTTCACCTGATCCATGATGATGAGGGGAGGGGTACATGTGCTGTGCATATCCACCTATACTGATGGTGAGCCAGGGGTGTGATGTTTTCCCTAAACCTGTCTGCATCAGGTTGGCTGTAGCTATGGTGTGTGTATGTGGTGTGATTGAACACCATTACAGGGTGGGTTGGGTTGTTGCCTCTGAGACTGCAGACAAATGTGAAGATGGTCTTGCGATTGCCCTTAGTGTTGTGTATTTGTGACACATCAGTGGGATGATGTGAAGATTTATATCAGTAACTAGTGGGGAGTAATTTGGTTTTGGACTTGGACTATTCCAGTCAATATGTGTTACAACAGACAGGAGGGTATTACTGCATCAACTGAGTCACCTTATCTACTCCAGTATTTGGGATATGTTTCCAGTTTCATGGCTTTACCCCATCTTTGTCAGACTTGGTCCAGATTTGTTGCACTAAGGGGTTCTGAGCATACCCCTCGACTGGCCAGATTGTTTCAGACTGTCCAGGTTTACTGTTCATATTTCTGGTCTGTTCCACAGAATCATTATTTTCTTTTCTGTGGTAAATCACTGTGATGATGTGAGGATTTCTGTCAGTAAAGGATGACATACATTTCAGTTTCAGAACTCACATCCTTCTGATCAGGTATGCTGACACAAAACCTGTTACTGTAGCAACATTCTACATTTATAACTGCAGTGCACACATTATGTCCCTAGTCTTGGCCCACTGTCCCTCCATTTGACAGCCTTTGTCCAGAACATTTGCACTAAGAGGTGGATGGGTATGGTGCTGGGCATGACTCCACTACATGTTATAAGCTACAAAAGATCAACAGCTAAAGATCGAAAGAGCCAAAACACGAATGGCCAGCTAAGCAAATTTTTTCTCAGGGAAAGAATTTGCTTGGCCATTAATGGGAATTTGGCATTTCCCTGATGTGGAGCAATCTCGGAGTTAGTATAGTTGGAGGGGTGGGCAAAGCCCCTCACTTAATTTAGGTTGAAAGGCTTTTGTTTTGTGTAACAGCCAAGTGAATTCTTTCAATGGGAAAAAATTTGCTTAGCTGATCATTTGTGGTTTGGACATTTCAATCTTTTGTAGTTCAACAAGCTAAAGTTTCATCAAATTAATAGGGACCCTATGTATATATTCTATATGTATTTGTTTTATATGTATAGCTCCATATATCTGATGTATATACTTCTTCATATGTGTATTTTTATATATACTAAACATGACTGATTCCACAGTATTTGTTTTCTACTATTCTATACCTGTATTGAATGATATATTTGAAAAATCAGCTTACATTTTACTGCTCTGATGGTGTCGTGGTACATTACTCTGACTATGGTATACAGGGTCCTGGGTTTGACACTTGGCAGCACTGATTGTTTTGTTGCTGGGCAGAACAGTGTAGGGAAGGTCCATAGCTGTCCATTTCTGATACAGCAACAGCTGTGCATTTGTACAGAATTTGGAGGTGAATTTGGACATTCAAGCCCCTGAGAGAGGAGTGAAGACAGCAGTAATTTGTTCTTAAGCCAATTAAACCACATTACATGTGTCTAGTGGACATGTGTGTGAAATGGAAAGCTATGTATGGGGTGACTTTATTTTGGGAACAGATTGCCCTTTTTGTTTTTTTTTTTTTGTTTTTTTTGTTTAATAAGGTGAGAGTGGGATGTTCGGGAAGGATAGTAGGTACATTTGGGGAGGTAAGTTAGGTAGGAAGACAGACAAGACAGACAAGACAGCTGACAGGGGCAGTATATGACACATGTTGGGGGTAAACACCTTGGACAGGGAGGGTGGTTGGGAATCAGACACACATGAGCCCCCATATGGTTACAGTAGGACTGAGGTCCCCACCCATGGACAGTCAACACTGCACCTTCACGGCCCCGAAGGAGGGGCAGGCTGACCCTCAAGATGTGCCAGGCATCTGTCAAGCTGGCGCAGCTGATAACCATGCTCTGAATGGAGGACACTGCACATCAATCCCTGGACCTGACTGCAGGTGACAGTCTCATCTCCGCGCCCGCTCCTGGAGGGAACCCCATCCCTGAAGAGGTTCCACCCAAAGGTGGTGCAGGACTAACAGAAGAGGAAGACCTGGGTTGGGTCCCAGATGTGCTGGGGCCTATTGCCATGGCCAAATGAGGCAGGACAGGTGGATCTACTGGGATCTGCCTTCCCAGACATGCTGTGGTGTTTCAGTTTAAAAATATGTTGGTTAGTCAAAAACAGACATTTCAGGATTAGTTATAGCAGCATGCATGGGTGTTCCAACTGACCCCATAAAACAGAATTGAAACAGTTGCATAGCAAAAAGAGCACATGCATATATGGAACCACAGTAGGCATTATAACAGCATGTAAGTTACATTGATAGCAACAGTCCACCAGTGATAGTATTTGAACAGGGAACATTAATATTTAAAAGGTTTAATATTTGTATAACAATAGGACACATGTCCCAACAGTAGGTTTGGAGATGAACATACCCATTTAATGTGTATGAAGTATTGGTGCAGACAGGGTGGGGGAGAGAGAGAGAGAGAGAAGTCAATTAACAACT
This sequence comes from Protopterus annectens, assembly GCF_019279795.1. NCBI lineage: Eukaryota > Metazoa > Chordata > Ceratodontiformes > Protopteridae > Protopterus > Protopterus annectens. Next base: position 1,293,414,759 of record NC_056725.1, on the reverse strand, counting down.
GTCTAGGCTTCAATTTTCATCAACTGTACAGATCATTACTCTACTCATTACTCTCCATGGCTGACCTTACTGTATATCTACCTATGGCCTGGGGATGGACAGTGGGATTGTACACAATGTATTGGTTAAGCCATCTTACAGCTAATAGACACATTTCCTTACCTGGCATACCTGTTGAAGAAATATGTGTTAACACTACCTGACTGTTTCTACACATATTCACAGTTACATAACACTGACAGGAGTGCCCGGCACTCATGCTGGGGGTGCGTGATACTGGCATACTCTGCCAGAGTTTCTATCTGTCTCCCTGGTTATTAGCAGGAGTGACCATTAGCCATGACAGTGTGACAGTTGAGGGATGTGTATGTACTTATCTTGCTGTCATTTGCAGCCTTGGGGTTGGTCAGTGGATATGTTGAACAAAGAGTGTGTTGGTAAAGCCTTCTTACAGCTATTACAAATGTTTCCTTACCTTGCAGACCTGTGAAGGTAATTTATGTTAATACTACCTGATTGTTTATACAAATATTCACATATTCTTGTTTGACAGTATGCATTCAGCATACTACCACTGCCAGGATTCTAACCATGCCTGTTTGGCAAAAAGGTACACCACAGTTGTGCTTCATCACAATGAGCTACTGAAAAACTGCTGACTCCCGCTTGACTTTTTTTTTCTCCCTAGTACTCTCTGGTTTGCACAATCTGACCTTGTATTTAGACAAATACCCTAGGTAATGACAACTGTACTGCAATTTTCAGACAACAGATATGTGTTAAGTTTTCAGTAATAGTTGCATAAAACAGTTATTTCTTACCAGAAACACATAACTATGCAGAACTTGTACACATTTATATTCCTACCACAACATGACAAGGTAAACACAAAAGTCTGGGGTTTTATGTTTATTCAATGTTACAGAGACCTTTATTCACCTGATAACAGTCCTTTATTCATTGCACACAGCACATGGTTTATCTACTAGTTGGTGACAATCTACTACTTTCTATTTACTTATCCTGAATACTGAATGCTAGATTTTTACTCACCAGCCTCCAGGTGCAGCCTTAGCAGCCTGCTGGCATGTGTGTCAATATTTGCAGCCCTCTCATCTGCAGCTGTACAGGAGATAAATAAACATGTATGCATACCTATTGATTACATACTCAGGCTGAACTTTGCAGAACACTAATTGATACTTACACACTTCAGGGACATTTCATGCCTGTGTGTCTTGGATCCACTGGCCAAGAGATCCCTCTTCTTCAGGTCAGTGTAATGGTGCCTGACCTGCTCACCAATCCTTGGGATACCAGTAGCACTGGTGAAGTCACGTGTGAGACAGTCCCAGGCCTCTGCTTTGTATTGGGAGCCCTGGTACTGGTCCTGCAGCAGTCTCCCTTCATGGTCTTTTACCAACCATGACCCAGGACTCCTGAATGCCCCAACGCTGCACCAGATATATATATATATATATATATATATATATATATATATATATATATATACATATATATATATATATATATATATATATATATATATATATATATATATATATATATATATAGCTACATGTATTTGAATCTCATTTCATTGAGACAAAAACAATACTCGAAAGGTTACATCATCAAAAATTATGCCTGGGAAAGGACCTACTTACCACCATGGAGGTATTTAGCCTTTTCCCCACTATAGTGCAATCTCAGAGTTGGTATATTTAGTTGGGGGGTGGGAAAGGAACTACTTGGACACCATGAAGGTATTTGGCCTTTTCCCCACTATAGTGCAATCTCAGAGTTGGTATATTTAGTTGGGGGTTGGGGGGGTGAAGCCCCCTACCTTGTTGGGTTTGATTTACTTCATTATGTGTAGTTTTCCCATGGTGGTCAAGTAGTTCCTTTCCCATGCATCATTTTCAGTGATGGACGGCACAGTGGTGCAGTGGTAGCATTGTCACCTTACAGCAAGAGATTCTCCAGTTCAATTCTTGGCTGGGGTGCCTTCTATGTGGAGTCTGTATGTCCACCCTGCATTCATGTGGGTTTCCTCTGGGTGCTCTAGCTTCCTCCAACATTACAAAGACATGCATCTGGAGCATTTCTCCCTGGGCCTCTGCTGAAAATTGGCTTCGTTCCAAGTTGGACTTTCCCAGTTAACAAATGATAAATAAATAAATATAGCCATTGGATTAAGTGAAGTTTTGCTAGTTTTATCTTGATGAAATGGGATTCGATATTCTGGTATTTCAAGATTTTGTAGTAAACCCACATGTATAGATACACACACACACACACACACACATATATATATATATATATATATATATATATATATATATATGTATATATATATATATATATATATATATATATATATATATATATATATGAGTCTACTTGTTTGATAGAAAACACATTTCACTGAAACTCATTTCGTTGAAGTCTCATTTCACTGAAAATGAAATCTCTCAGCACAATTCACTAAAAGCGCACTTCACTGAAAACTCATTTGACTGAAACTTATTTAATCTAAAAAGGTATATGCCTTGTTTCCCACTGTAGTGCGATCTTGGAGTTAGTATATATAGTAAGGGGGGGTGTGGGGCACAACCCCCCACATTAGGGGTGGTGGGGCGTAGCTTCCCACCTATTTTAAATGTTGTAAACCATACACATGGATACTTACAAGTTGAATAAATAACTCTTTGAAGAACAGAATATATACCCAAACTATGTGGAGGCTATCCCTGTTGTGCAGTACTTGTGGAATTAGAGCTGACATTTCAACCCACTAACAACATATTGTCTACACCTGCATTTTATTTAGTAATGCATAAGTTACCTAGTATCTTTGTCATGATTGCATTTCATGCTTGTGTGTTCAACTGTCACTGCAGTGTACTATAAAACTGTAGTAGTAATAACAGGTCATATTTTGTTCCCAGCTGAACTCTAGGTAAATGTCAGTAAGTCAAAATCAGCAGTGACTCAGTAGCTTAGTTTGTTAAATGCTCTGTAAAAAGTGCATTTTGCCACACACAGACCAGGGTTCGAATCCAGTGCTATGTACTAATAAATATTACCGAATCAGTTATGTAAATGATGACAAATATTCTCTTATAGGAACTACAGGTAAATGGGTGAGATAGCTCATATGATGTTTAAATAATAGCCTGTTCACATGTCACAGACAGTTGAAAATCATTACCAGAAATGTGGTAATACTGCATATAATAAAGGAAATAGTTCAATAATAATCAAATAAAATAAAAGAAATAAAATGTGTAATCTTGTTATGGCTGTATGCATGGTGTGTCTTGTAATGTTTGCAGCAGACAACACATCTGATGCACATGCCACTGCAGTCACTGTTACTGGGCTCTATCTCCATGCCTGACAAACAAGGCATGATAGTTGTTTACTCTCTGTACTGTACACATACATGTGTCTCAAGTGTCAAGTTATCACAGAATGTAATTACTGCTGCATAATCCCTCTGTCAATAGCAAAGTACCACTACATCAGTCCACAGTACACCTTGGTAGTTATATAGGTCCACTTGATCTGCAAGTGTTCTTTGTAGTCATGTACCTGCAGGTGTTACTGCTTGGCTCATTCTGTCTCATGTGGATAGCTTGAGATGTATGTACGTGCTACAGCAGCTATAGGGCACATTTACACATAGAGTACCTACCATTACTGTTGTCAATTATATAGCCCATGATGGTATTAATGGACTGTATTTCTCTCTCCCCCCTTATTTTCATATACATGTATATATATATATATATATATATATATATATATATATATATATATATATATATATATTATTGTTATTCATTGGTTATGGTTTACTATTGACATAAGTTGTTCTATAAACTTTATTTGGGGGGCATGTGTTTTATTGTTGTTATTATGTACCACAATAGTTGGATATTAACATATCTTGTTGAGTTACCTATTCTGTAGCCTTTTGCCATAACTGTTACTGGCATGCTGTTAATATACTGACTGTTCTTTATTTAGTGTTGTATTACACATAATATGCATTAAATTGTAATGGGGTTATTTCCAATGTTCTGGCATGCCAATATTACTAACACTGCTTTTGTTCATAACTAACCTATATAGTACCTCCATACCCACAGCACATCTGGGTAGGCCTGTTCCTGCTAATCCACCTACCCTACCTTAGCCAGCCATGGCACTGGGTACCAGCTCATCTGGGACCCAAGCCAGTGGTGCCCCTTCTGCTGGCCCTGCAGCACATTTGGTTGTGAGGGTGGAGCAGGGATTGTCACCCAGGATCAACTACCAGCCATGGTGCAGGATAGTTCATAGGACTTATGAACAACACCTGCACCGGATTGAGGGCAGGCTAGACAACCTGGTGGGGCCTGCTCGTCCCAGTGCCCAGCCTCCAGCATAGCCTTCTCTGGGGCAATGAAGGAGCAGTGCTGACTGCCCATGGGTGGGGATCTCAGTCATGCTGCTGCCATCTGGAGGCACATGCACCTTGGATTCCACAACACACTCTGCATCCAAAGTGTTTACCCCCTCATGTGTCACATACCACCCCTGTCTGCTGTCTTGTCTGTTTCCATTTGCATCCTCTCCTACCCAACTTACCTCCCCACATTTGCCTACATCCCTTCCCTGGCATTCCACTCTCTCCTTAAAAAAAAAAAAAAATGGGCACCTCTCCCATAAAAAAATATCGCCCCATACACAGCTCTCCCTTTTGCACATGTCTACTGGACACAACTAAGTCCAATTGGCTTGACAACACATTTATGTTGTCCTCACTCCTCTCTCTCTCTCTGGGGTTTGAGGGTCCAAATTCACAGTACAAATTCTGTAAAAATGCACAGCTGTTGCTGAACAAGAATTGGAAAGCTATGGTCCTTTTCTGCATCCTTCCTACACATCTCTACCTGCCTTTCAATATGTTTTCATCCTGTTTGCCCCCATTTCACCACTATTCTATCACTCTCTTTTTCTTTTTGTTTTCATTTTTAAGAGCAGGTTTGTGTAGAGCTAAGTGGCATGCTGTGATGGGCCGAGTCAAGCAAACCCATGCAATCCCACTTTAAAGTGCTTTAAAGTGCCTTAATAGTCTTATGTGGCTTTCACAGTGTTATGCACAGTTGCAAAATAAGCACCCCTCCCATGTCTCAAACGCAGGCCATTCAGCTCTTAATTAAAAGAGCTCTTTCCAGCAAAATATACTGATTGCCACTAACAGACTGCAAGTACTTATAATGGCAAAAAATGGGAATGTACCTGGGATTGTGATGCAAAAAATACACCAGTATATAGCCAAATAAATAGTAATGGATGTACATGAGACCTGGAATAGCAGTTAATTGTCTCTTTTAGCAGATAAATCTTCAAACACACCTGCTAAGGCAGCAATGGTAATGTATATGTGTACATCTGGGACCCTGCTGCAGAACAACTGCCTTTGAAAGCCATGCACATACTGATGGATGCAGACATGTGTCACAGACTGTATGTATGCACATATATCGTGCAAATGCACATGCAACAGCACTGGCTTGGTAGCTCAGTCTGTTAAATGCCTTGCATGCAGTACATTTGGCCACCCACAGTCCTGGATTCGAATCAGTGTCTTGCACTTCAGTGAACACAGCAAGTAATTACTAATTCATGCAATTTTAACCAACACAGTTTGCTGCTACTGAATTAACTGCCCATAAATCAACCAGCTCATAAATCTCAACAGTGGACAGTATGTGTACCAACCCTCTGTGATGCTGTCTCCACACTTCACTAATGTCCATCTCAAAGACTAAGAAAGGGGCCAAGGCTTAAATGAAGGCCTTAAATATTGCACTGCAGTGCCAAGTTATTGGCCAATAAAAGTGTAACCCAGCTATTTTGGATGCAATTAGGTTCATAGGTTCATATGGGCCCAAGGGCCTATACAAGCCTAGCCATAACAATTCCCTGGCTATTTCTTTCCATGATATTTACTTCCCTGGACCCCTGTCTAGCAGGCCGACTGACATGATCCCCAGGGTGAATTTCCTATCTCCCATCCAATCGTCAAGGTTCCTTTTGAAGAGGGCCAAAGAGGCATTCTGCTTGACATGTATGGGCAGTCTATTCCAGAGTCTGGGGAGTCTCTGGGTCTGGAACCTATCCCTCCAGCATATTTTGTTCATTGTGATAACAGGGTTTAGATCCCTGGAGTGTGTGGCTCTGAGGGATTGGGATTTCTTTAAGTGTAGCATGTCCAACAACTCTGGGTTTGACATGGCCTTGATTAAGCAGAGATCGCCTTTGAGTAGACGATATGCGACAGAGTATAGCTAGTTTTTTTAGATGGTCAGCATAGGTCATCTGCTTTAGGCCTGTGATTCTTTTAGTGAGGTATTCCTGCGGCCTTTCCAGTTGTTGCAGATGTCTACAGAGGTACATACCAAATGGGGAACTGTATTCTGTAATGGGTCTAATGAGGGATGAGTACAGTGGGACAATGACCTCCTTTTTCTGGATGAAAAGCCCTTAGTGATGAGGTGTGTCACATAGAAGGATTTCCTGATTGTTGTGGAAATGTGGATATAGAATGTGAGACCACTGTCCACCTGTATCCTAAAGTGTCTTATCACACTTTTGGTGTTTAGTATACTGCCACTTATGTGGTAATTCATGGGTACATGTTTTTTCCCAAAGGGGATAACTATACATTTCTTAGCATTGAGCTTGAGCCCATGACTTTGGCACCAAGCATCTTTTTCTGTAAGGCCCTTTTGTAGAATATCCACATCATTTGGGGATTCAGTAATGGCTCCCAGTTTGCAGTCATCTGCGAACTTTGTTAGCCAGAGTCCCTTAGTGTTGGCCTGTACTTCAGAGAAGTAGATGCCAAACAAGAGAGGTCCCAGGACTGAACCCTGAGGTACTCTACTTGTCATGAGCTGGATTTGGAGTTGGTTACTTTTACAGTGTGGGTTCTGGCAGTAAGCCAATTGGCAACCCATCAAGTCACGTAGGGATTAATGCCCAGTTTAGTAAGTTTATCTATGATTCCATAGTGGGGAATAATGTTGAATATTTTGGCGAGGTCCAGGTAGGCTGTGTGGATCGCCTTACCCTCCTTCACAGTGCTGGAGACTGATTCGAAGAAGTCAGTCAGGTTTAGGAGATAAGATCGGCCCTTCACGAACCAAAACTAGGTGGGGTCCAGTGTGTGAAGGTTGCCAATGTCTTTGTTTATAAGTTCCATGATAATACATTCCATGGCCTTGCAGATCAGGCTCGTCAGACTGATGGGGTGGTAGTTCCCAGGATCCAAGGTGGATCCCCCTTTGTGGAGTGGGATAACTGTAGCTGTGCGCCACTCAGTGGGCACAAAGCCTCAGGTGAGGCTAGGATTAAACATGACACTTAGGTGTGGTGCCAGTTCATTTTATAGTTCATGTAGTACACAGCCCAGGATGTTGTCTGGCCCCATGGTTGCTGTATTCTTTGCTTTGGAGAGTGTGGTTTCTACTTGTGTGGCCGTTATTACTGGAATTTGACAATCCTTTGGTATTGAGATGGGCCATTTAGGGGATGAGAGGGGGGTGAAGTTGGCACTGAATTGAGCTACCAGGATACTGGCAATATCCTTGGGATCAGTATATTTAATGCCATTCTGTTGTAGCTCAGAACAGATCTGAGCATTGCCATTTAGATTCTTGACATAGGTATAGTATGCCTTGTGATTGTCTTTAGAATCTTTGGCAATTTTATTTTCGTAACTAGCTTTGGAGGATTTTATGAGGGATCTCAGCTTCTTACTGAGGGTGATAAGGGAGTTTTTTGCATCCTGGGATTTTCCTCTTTTCTGCAACAGTTTCTTCCTTTTGTTGTAATGTTTGTTTATGGCAGGGGGACCATCAGATTGGCTTCCTTTTTTGGAGGAGAGTGTCTTAGTTCTATTTGGGATGGCATGAGTCATGCATGATTGGATGTGTTCATACAGTGCCTTAGTGTAGGATTCAGCAGTCAAACTGTCAGTTTCCATCTGCATGGGTGTCTTGAAGTTTATCACTTCTGACTTGAGTAGCATGAAGTTGGCTTTGGGGAAGTTTATTACAGAAGTTTCCTTACTGAGGGGTGGGGGAGGGATGTGGATGTCAAGGGTGATTAGCTTATCGTCAGACCTGACCAAATGGGTGACCATAGGTGTGGAGCATCAATTTCCCATGTTGGTAATGACCAGATCTAGGTTATTGGAGCCCCTTGTGGGACTATTGATTAGTTGATCCAGGGCATTGGAATTTATGAATTCAAAGAACCATTGGGCAAAGTTGTTGGTGCATGACTAATTTTCCCAGTTAATGGTAGGATAGTCGAAATCACCCACTATTAGGGTGCTTGGTTGTATCTTAATATTTTCCAGTATGTTTAGAAAGGTGTAATGAGAATCTTGGGTCATGGTGGGGGATCTGTAGCAAGCAACAATTTGGATTGCAGTCTTACCTAGTGTTAGTTGCACCTGGAGAATTTCAGATGCATTGTGTTGGGCAACTAGCCTGGTGGTGTGAATATCCTTGGTGAATATGGACACTCCTCCACCTATAGTGTTTCGGTCATGGTTTGGTGGCCGAAAAGTGTGGTAAGAGTTGTAGCCTGGTATTGCAGGGGTGCTGTCTGGAGCCTTGAACCAGGTCTCAATTACTGCACAGATATCAATGTTCTCCATTTTTAGGAGTGCCTCGAGAGAATGCATTTTGAGGTTTAGACTTCTAGCATTGAGTAGCATTACCTTCAGATTTTGCATGCTTGTACCTGTTATGGTGGTGGTTTTGTCCTTTGAACTTTGCCTAAAAGAGGCACTATAGGGGTGGCAAGAGCCTTAGCCAGTAACCTGAATCCCAGGGGTGACAGGTGCAGACCATCTCTAGCAAAGCATCATGGTCTGTCGATCATGTCAGCCCAGGCATATAGATACTAGATCCCCTTTGAATGACACCAAAGCTTAGCCAATTGTTGAAGTCAATCATTTTGTCCTTATACTGTGGTATCATTCTGGGCGAAGGCAGGATGCTATTCAGGGCTAAGGTCATACCTGTCTGGGCCACATGATCTGAGAGATCTTCCATGTCTCTTTTCATGTAGTCCAGGGAGGTACATCTCAAGTCATTCACTCCAACATGGACAGTGACAGAGTCATATTTGCATTTGTTGTGGAGTGACTTGAGTGCATGCGTTATGTGGTGGATCTTGGTACCTGATAGGCAGCTGACTGTAATTTTCTCCTTGTTCAGTCTGGTGAGTGTGACATCAGTCTGCCTGACTATAGAGTCAACTATGACTAAAGTGTTGGATATGTTGTCTTGCCTTTGGGGCTGTTGTCGGGTGGCACACTGGTGTTGTGAGCTGTGTGACACTTTGGTTGTGATTGGTGTTTGCATTTCAGCCTCAGAGGTCCTTGTTGCTTGGGCAGGTTACTGTTAAGGGCCTCTGCATATGAGGGTTAGTGTTGCTATGTGAGTGTGTTGGTGGTGTTAATTTAGAAGGGCTATGTGTTGCTTGAGGTGTAGTGTGGATGTTAACCTTCTTCTCTTGACTGTCTAGCATAATCTTGGGTGGAGAGAGCTTTGATTCCAGTTTGGCTATGTAGGTGCATCTCTCGCAGGTTGTAGTGTTGGGTGGTAGGAGAAGAGGGTTGTCTGTGTACATGAGGCAATTGCTGCATTGCCCCAGTATGCCCAGATTCACCAGGTGGATAGGAGAAATCACCGGAAGCTGACCCTTGGACATGCCTGGTTTGGTAGTTTTTTTTGTAAAGTACAAGAGCTGTTTTCACTTACCTTAGCAAGGTACTCTGCAATTATAGGCTGTTTAGTGCCTACAATTAATTTCTCCTTATTAACAAGGAGAGCTGAGTGCTTGTATAAGTTTAAGGCTTCTTAGTACTTTCCAGGAGGTTTTAGAGCAAGTGTTAGTCACAGAGAAGCTTAAAGGTAAGATAAAAAATGCTTTATCCTAAACACTGCAGTGTGCACTAGAGCAGTTAAATGTAAAAGTAGATAACTTAAGTTTTACCTGCCTAAAAAGTTACGTTTTAGTGGAGAGTCACTATTTTTAAAACAACTAGATAGGTTGAAAGGAGTGGTCACTTTTGTATTCTGGTACTATGGAATACAGTAGGATGGCCAATACATTTAAATAGTTGAAGGGGTGTGACTTCACAGACTGATAATTTTGTGCTTCCTCACACAAGCCAGTAAGAGCAGAGAGGAAATAAGATATATGGTGAAATTAACATTATGGGGCAGGCAACTAGAAAGACAGTGGTGTTTAAGAATGTTACAGTAACCAGGTGGGAAGGTAGGGAAAAAAATTCTGCCTGACTCTCATGAGACAGAGCTGTGGTCTGTTTTCAGGTTTTAATATGCAGTTAAAAGCAGAATGCAAGTAAAACACTAGGTAAAGAAAACAAATCACAGCATTCAAAATAGAAAAAGGCAATAAAGTAATACAAAATACAACAAATAAAAAGCAAACTAACCTTTCTCTCACAGCAAAGTGTAGCAGAGTCTGGGTGAGCCTCTCTAGTAAAGCTCTGAAATGTTTTATTTTATCCCTTAAATAGAAGGTTTAGTTCCTAGATCCACCCCCTCAGTTTACAGATGATTAACCTTAACTGACCTGCTCTATCTTATGTCTGAGTCCTTAATTGATCTGTTCTGATTTCTGCCTGACTCACAAGAGACAGAGCTGTGGTCTGTTTTCAAGTTTAAATATGCAGTTAAAAGCAGAATACAAGTAAAATACGAAGTAAAGAAAACTAATCACAGTATTCAAAATAGAAAAAGGCAATAAAGTATTACAAAATACAACAAATAAAAAGCAAACTAATGTTTCCCTCACAGCAAAGTGTAGCAGAGTCTGGGTGAGCCTTTCTAGTAAAGCTCTGAAATGTTTTATTTTACCCCTTAAATAGTATGTTTGGTTCCTAGCTCCACCCCCTCAGTTTACAGATGATTCACCTTATCTGACCTACTCTATCCTATGTGTGAGTCCTTAATTAATCTGTTCTGATTGCTGCCTGACCCACAAGAGACAGAGCTGTGGTCAGTTTTCAAGTTTTAATACGCAGTTAAAAGCAGAATACAAGTAACACACAAGATAAAGAAAACAAATCAGAGTAATCAGAATAGAAAAATGCAATAAAGAAATACAAAATACAACAAATAAAAAGCAAACTTACCTTTCCCTCACAGCAAAGTGTAGCAGAGTCTGGGTGAGCCTTTCTTGTAAAGCTCTGAAATGTTTTATTTTACCCCTTAAATAGAAGGTTTAGTTCCTAGCTCCACCACCTCAGTTCACAGATGATTAACCTTAAGTGACCTGCTCTATCTTAAGTGTGAGTCCTTAATTGATCTGCTCTGATTTCTGCCTGACTCACAAGAGACAGAGCTGTGGTCTGTTTTCGAGTTTTAATATGCAGTTAAAAGCAGAATACAAGCAAAACGCAAGGTAAAGAAAACAAATCACAGTAATCAAAATAGATAAAGGCAATAAAGAAATACAAAATGTAACAAATAAAAAGCAAACTTACCTTTCCCTCACAGCAAAATGTAGCAGAGTCTGGGTGAGCCTTTCTAATAAAGCAAGTCTGAGCCACAGATTGGTGCACAGGCAATTACCTGTTAATGAGCATTACCTACAAAAGGCAATCAGCTGCTTATGTGGAACAGATCTGTATGTTGTTTTACGCAAACAGACAATGGTTTTGCAAGCTGTTTGCAGAGGTTTTTGTCAACAAAGGATTACTTCACTCTACCGGGTATGTAATACATGTCCCCATATAATGGGATGCAGATGGGAGGATGAAGGTATGGGGAATAGGGATTAAAACAGTAGACCTGTAGTACATCTATGGTAGTGACATGTTGATGATACCTCTGTTGTCCCACAACTAAAGGCATACCTCTCAACTGCCCTGCTTTGAATCAAATCACAACTCTGCCCCTGTTACTCCCTTCTACAGTGCTCGGCTCCTGTATGAATGGTAGTGGATTATGAATTAGACATTTTGACAGTATATAAGTGTGTACATGACTGTAATATCAAATGATGTACTGTATTTCTTCTCCTCTCAGTCTGTCAGTGTCACACAGAAATAGTTCTGACATTGTAAAGATGTCCCAGACTATCCCTGATATACTCTGGCTAGGTCACGGTTTTGTTGACATTTGCTCTTCATTGCTTGAGAGCTATGGCTAACATACCTGTCAACCCTTTACAGCAGAAATTCAGGTCATTGCCATAAATATTGGGGGTACACAGGCCCAAACTCAGTGACAGAGTATACATATTGGCCATACAAATATGAATAGTCTAGCAGGTATTACTGTAACATAAGCATTTTCTGAGGGGCCTGGCATGTGAAAGGCAGATTCTCTATTTTCTGACAACAACCATTGATGATTCACCAACTGTTTGTCAGACATCCACATGTTTGTGCCAAAAGGACCACATCTATGAGGCTTACAATCACATTCCACAAACATCTGTGTAGTGGAGAGGTATGATGCCTACAGAGAACATATACTACAGCAGGTTGGCATTGCTGTCTGTCATTGTGGCACACTGGTGTTGTTGGACTGTCCCCATATAGTTGGTGTAATAGCACATAGCTAACTGTCTGGCAGTGGCTATATGACATAGTAGTAAGAGTTTGCTCATAGGGGACACACCACAGTAGACTGCAGTGATGGGTGTAGAGACATACAGCAGACTCTGTCATGGCAGACAGGGACATAGCTAGTATTGCTACTATCTTGGTGATAGCCACATATGTAGTGTGTTGATAGACTGCGGGGTATGACATGTGAGGGAGCGATGGATAGTGCAGCCCAGTTTGGTTGTGCATGGTCTGAACATAGTGGATGTCCAAGTATCTGGTCCTGTGATGTATTCCCCTCTTGTTGTCTTTCAGGAACAATGTATTGCAGGAGGCATCCACCATTTACAGCCACAGAGAAAAATGTTATCCTGGATAGCCTCAGATTGCATCATCACATTCTGCTGTCCAGGAGTCGCTAGTATCATGACCAACATGCAGCACTGTGGGCTGACCTCATCATGGTGGTGAATCAAACTGGCCAAAAGGACAGGACCTACAAGCAGGTCCAACACCAGGTGACATATGTGGTCATTGCTGCATGACAAAGGGCAGCTGCTATGGCCAGGGACTATGCTGTTACCAGTGGACAGCCTGCAACATAATAACCACTCTCGGCCACAGAAGAATTCCTTGCAAACCTAGGCACAACCACCAGCTCCCAGGCAACCATCACCCCATACATTCTGGAGGTGGGTGTCACAGCATCCACATCAGAAGAGCATCCAAGCAAGTTTACTGTGCTCATCAGTGTAATACTGTATCAGTCACTGTGGCAGGCTCTGCATACCAGTACATGGGGGTCAGGTCTGTCTGCATTAAGTGGGGCTTTCATCTGAATGCACAGGTGTGCACACATACCTAGAATATGAGCAATGTAGGCAGTAACACATCAGCTACTGTACATGTTGATATATGCACATATTACCTTGTAACAATGCAGCACTTGTTATTGCTGACAATGCCTCTCCCTCATATTTCATAGGACCAGGCATATTATGCTCAAGAAAGATGCACTGGGTTTCAGGTGTAGGTCTATCAGAGACACTGTCATATTGCTTTCCTCACAGGTGTATTGTACTGGCAACATTAACAGGATGTTACTGCAGTGCATGTTATAATGAGCCTGTCTTGTCTGTGTGTGTTTGTGTGTTGTGCATGGGATCAGAAATAAGATGTGGGATGTGTAATGCAGTTGTGGCTCCTCACTTGTATGAGTCTGTGTGGATTACCATGCATAATAGTGCAAGTAGTAATGCACTGATTTTGCCATCCTCCTCACAGGTGAACATGGGGGTTGGAGTCTGCCCCACTTACTACCTGATGTCAGTTTCTCATTGGACTCTGATGATGATGGCCATAGTGAGGCAAAGGTGGGTTGTTAGGGGCTGAATCAGTCCCAGGGGTTGACATCCCACTTCTTCCCCCATTGTCCCCACACAGTTAGTATGCCCACACATATCCAGTCCCCTGAATGACAGATATCGCACAGTCAGAAGGTGGCAACATTCAACAGGACAGTGTGGCAATTATGGCATCAGTGAGTGTAGACACTGGCCAGAGCCAGACAGCTGGTGAGGTCCCACACAGGCAGATTGACAGGGGTGATTGAAGGAGTACTGCTGCCCATCCCCCACCTGTCACAGGTCTTATATCATGGGTCACTCACCGCATGTTTTGGTTCATCATGGAGGCACAGGATGTTCTGAATGCAACACCAGCTGGATGCTCAGAATTATGGACATTCTGACATCTGTGACTGCCTCCACCACATTGATGACTTGGACTCAATGGATCATTTCACTGATGTAGTGGACAGATGGTGGGCTGAGACAGTGTCAGTCTTTCACTGCACATTGTCTGTGCTGGAACATCTGGTTGGAGTAGGGCATTTTATACACGTGGATTTAGGTCAGCAACAACAGATACTGAGAGGCCATGTGGCCATGCACACTCACGATCCCATAGTGGGAGTACCTCCAGCACTACAGAAGGAGGTGTGCTGTCTACATCATGACATGGTAGGCCATGGGCATGTGGTCCTGGGTGATCCAGTGGGGGTCACAGGCCTAGCAGACAGCAGATACTATCAGCTAATAGCACCGCATCTGACCCTGAAGGAGACCCATATATATATATATATATATATATATATATATATATATACATACATATATATATTTATACGCACGGGTCTATATTGGAACATCGAAATTTCATTATTTCTAATGTTCTAACATTGAACCTGATTCCTATTCATCTGATGCTGAACAACGATCATACAGAACAGCGAATTTTTTCCTAGGGAAAAAATTTGCTGTTCCAAAACACATACACACAACACAAGCACACCAAACAAACAGCAATCCACACACATGCACCCAAAATCTTGCAGCTAACCCTACACTAAACTGTACAAACACCACTAACTATTCACTTACCTTAACCCAAACCCTAACCGTAAGGTCTGTCACTATCGCACACTTACCTCACCCGCGCCCCCAACCCTAACTCACCTAAACTGCCCTAACCCTTACGTCCACACAATCACACACATACTTCCCTCGTGCCCTAACCCTAACTCACCTAATCCATGCCCTATCGCACACTTACTTGAACCCGACCTGTAACTTTCCACCACAGCGCTGAAAATAGCAAAACGACAGAAATGGACAACTGAATTCTTTCCCTAGGAAAAAATTTGGTTATCTGTTTCGCTATTTTCAGGGTTCGATGTTAGAACGTTCGAAATAATGAAATTTCGACATTCCAATATAGACCCATACACACAGTATACATATATATATATATATATATATATATATATATATATATATATATATATATATATATATATATATATATATATATATACATATATATATATATATATATATATATATATATATATATATAAAATGTTAACATATAAACATATATATATATATATATATATATATATATATATATATATATATATATATATATGTGCCACATACTGATAGGATAATCATGTGTGAGGGGGATAGGGAGAGACAGATATGTATACTTAGCTGTCTGTATGGACAGACATATTTCCACATAGTAGTTCTTTGGGCAGGTGAGGCAACAGACATGGGCTCAAGTTAGCTAAGTGTAGGAGCATAGCCAGTGTGACTGTCAGTACGTATAAGGTAACTCCAGGCCAGACCTATTTGTACTCCACTCTGAGATTCTGTGTGCTGCAGCCAATAGGCTGTTGCACCTGTTTCCGCAGTCCAGCACCTCCCTGATATTTTGTCCAAGGCATTCCGGGGTGTTTGCCGAACATAATATGTGAGTCATACCAATCAACTGTACAGATTGTAGTAGAATGTTCAGAGTTTAGTATCATTTATTTGGTATGTTTTACTTAGTATTGTGAGTTTCTGGCACATTAGTGGTAAATCATTATAGATTGATGTTAGGAAATTATGACAGACATTTGAGTTACTGACTTCATACACATCATGAGATTCATGCTAATGCACAACCTTTTATTGTCTGAGCTTTCCACATTTGTCTGGCCAATAGTTAATCCTTCACCTTATATTTGGGCCTTTGTCCTACTATTGTTCATTGCTTTGTCCGCATTCCCTACTCCGAGGTTGAGAGGTATGATGTGACTAGGGTACATGATGTAACACCACACACAGGGTGACAGTCTTCATACCTCTCACTGTACATGATTTTGCAGAATGTCCAGCATTCTGCCCCATATATCTGCTCTGTTCTTCATACAGTTGTGTTTTCCAGTAATATACTATTAAATGCAGTCCACTGAATTGTTGTAAGTACTGACACAGTTAAGTGATGGCCTTTACATCCTGCAGCTACTCTGACCTGTTGCAACTTGCTGTTGTACTAGCCACCTTCTAGGTTACTCTGAGCATATATAGTGTCTGTAAGTTTGGCCCTCTGTCCCTCCATTTTCTCTGGCTTTGTCTAGTTTACTTGCAGTAACAGATTTTGGTGTTATGACAGTCTGTGGGACTCCTAACATACGAGTAACCCACATGCAAAAGTTGTAGCTGCAGCCAGCTTCGAACCATCAGCACCATCAGCCATGCTGCTGTCCTTAGCTCAGTGAGCCCCATCAGCCACCAGAAAGAGGTTTAGTTCCTGACACTATCAACAGCATACAGACATACACTGTGACCTCTGCGTTTTGTGGAAAATGCAACATGTGGCCACGTTCTTTGTGACAGCCCTGGAATTGTGTGGTCTGCTGATTTATCCTTGTAAACATACTGTTACTGCAGTTGTATGGGGACAGTGATATGTTGGGGGTAGAGGACTCTGGCATTGACAGACATGCATCTGCCCTGTGACCCTACTGTTTGGCATTTCCCTTGCATAATGCAGTGGGGTTTCCAGCCATGTGCCCTAATGAATATTATGGGGCACCCAGTACTGGACAGAGTACCTGTTGTCCCAAGTATATGTTAGTTCTCTGCAAGTTGCCCACTCTATTCCATTGCATATATGCAGCAGGTCCATACATATGCTACCGTAGTCTAGTACCCCATACATTTGCTGTAAAGGAGAGTGACTTACCTTGTGAATGCATTGGTTGAGAGACCTGTGTTTCAGGGCTGACTCTATCTGATGCATGCAGTACACAGCCAATACATGGTTAGGTACAGTTTGTGTGGTCTGGCTAGCATCCTTTTTACTATGTATGCAAGTTAGAGTAAGGTATCAGTCCCTAAGGCCCTAGTTTGTCAGTGCATGTGCTATGTGCATTGTCTCTTGGCCAAGGCCAGGGCATACTGGGAGCACCTACATCTGCCTATTGGGACAGCCTCAGGGGGTTCCTCCTGGCACTGGTGGGGGGCTGTGTATCCCTTCCCTCTAATAAACCTGCTGCATAGTTTCCACAGCATCATATTGTGCAACATGGCACATACTGTGAACATCTGTGCACATGTGGCTGGAAAGTACTGCAGGGCTCCACCAGATATATCGTGGCAGAGGAACTGTAACTTGAGCAGCCCAAACACACACTCTATGATGTTCCTAGTTTGTGCATGTGCTTCGTTATGGCATTTTTTGGTAGGTGTGTGTACATTTCTAATGGGTGTCATCATCCACAGTTCAAGTGCTCCTTGCTGTCCTACATGGTACGGATTGCCTCTGAGGGTGTACAGAATGTAGTCTTCACACTGTACACAGTAAAATAAATGTTGGCTTAGCTAGTTAAATAAAGCATTTTATTTTAGTCATATAGCCTCAGATGGAAACTGGATATAGTGCCAGACTGTGACAAGAAAAGCCACTGGAATGCTGGGTGTGTTAATTACATGCAAGTGGCCATCTGCCAGTTTTCCTATGGCAGTTTACAATAACAAGTTCAAGACTTATAATAAGATACTTGTGTACAAAACACACACATACACACACACGCACACACGTACACACACACACACACACACACACACACACACACACACACACACACACACACACACACACACACACACACACACTTTCCATTGTAACGAGTACACCAAATATTACTGGGAAGTCATCACATAAATATAATGTCCATGTTGCTGTTTGATGGATATTGTCTCCCTCCAAGAAATCTAGCAATAATCATTCAAAAGTGATTTTTTTTATTCTTTGTTAACTGGGTTAGTCCCACTAGACTAGTAACCTCCTTTCAGGGGAGACCAAAGATGATATGTATACTACTAGGGGAAATTTTGCTTAGGGCATCTGGAAAATTCCTGTACTCTTTTTAGTAGGTGCCATGGGATCTTTTACATTGACCTGTGCCACCACCAACTCAGGCAGATAGAGTCTGCGTTTACTGTCTCATCTGAAGGATGGCACACTCAGGAGTACAGCACCTGCCCCTTATGCTGCACTGCAGTATCAGCAATTAATCTACCTGGTGTGGGACTAGAACCCACCACCCTCAACACCAAAGGAATATGTCCTACCTGCTGCACCACTGATACTTTCCTTTTGTTTTTATACAGCACCTGCCCCCTAAAAATGAAACCCAAATTCTGTATACATTTGACATCTCCTTGAGAACAAAATGAAAAATGTAATGGCCACAATATCATATTTCAAGTTGGTGTTGTTGGACCCATGTACTGCAACCAAAATCCATATAATTTTCATTTATATAATTTTTTTCATATCTTCTTTTCATATCACCCTAAGGTACTATATAGATACAGAAAACCAACAGCAGGAGGACATACCCTGAGGAATCCCACATCTCAGCATAGCAGGAGGCATAGACACTATTCTCTGTCTTACTCTGTACGTCCTGTCCACTAAAAGGCAAACCAAAACAAGAGTGCCCCATACAGTCTATATGTCATTCTCAAGTAGTGAATCAGGATACCACAGTCCTCTCTGTTAGGTGCTTCAAAGAAGTAATCCATGAATAACAGTAAATAATAGCCTTGATGTTTCACTCTAAATAATTTATGCTTAACCCTCAAAAGACGTCTTTCAGTGCTATGACTGTACTCAGAATTGGTCTGGAAAGGCTCTTGTGATGCAGTCATTCACTATCTAGCTTATAGGTTCTACTTGCTTTATATATTGGTATAAAGTTAGTGGTTAATGTTTGAAGTACAATTATCTTGAAGTCTGGGGTCTAAGCTTGTATTCTTGATGACAAAAGCTGTAAGAACCTCTTTAAAGATACCAGTGAATATGTTTTTTATCAAAGAAAAGCAGTGAAAACCAAGAATAACAATAGACCTCTTCTTTAAGGCATCATTTAGTAAAGCCTGCTATTCAAGGGTGAAGATTTCCATAGGTGAAGTACAGTATATAGATCAGTTGAGCCACCTGTCGAATCTTTCTGTGTATTTTACTAATTTTCTTACACAACTAATGGAATCCAGCTGAATATGCTCTGTGATATTGTTCATGCAAATGATAACATCCTGTCAGGGATTAATCACCTTAGCCCTATGCTTTGTTGCTCTTTCTGCATCAGTGTGACCTTGGATGTATAGTCTTTCATTGTGCAAAAGAGCTAGACTGGACAAATACCTAATGCAGAAAATTCCCTTGAAAGGAATTCTGGCATCTTACATGAAAAGTTGAGTAAGTGACCTTAACATGACGACAACATAAAATGCTTCTTAAACTAACATAAAAGGCACAGTAGCGATGCAGACAGTAAACACAGCACTAACCAAAATGCAGGAAACAAAGCTGAAAAAAACGCTGCTTCATGAACTTTAAAATTCGGATTTATTGTGATACAAACAGAAGACGTGGTAAGCGCTTTCACCTGGATAGGCTTCTTCAGATCAAAAGAACCCCCCCCCCCTGTACACCCTTATATGGAAAAAAAGGCGCAAAAAACAGATAAACCATTAAAGGCACAGTACAACTATCATGGTATACAACATAAATTAAGTGCTTACTCTAAAATGCATTAACCATAGTAAAATAAAATAAAATAAAAACACTTATACCATTCATAAAACATGAATAGAGATGTATAAAAACAAAAAACTACATAAATTCATACTAATTGCACAACACTAACAATAAATCCTCTCATAAAAATGCTCTCATAATATATGTAAAAAGCACAGTCATACATATCACTTCAATCTCCTGGACTTCAGGAAAGGTCTCAATGGTACGTTGTTATTAAGTCCTGGAAAAACATCTGCTCTAAGTCTAACAATCCGTTTAGATTCAATACTCTCAGTTCTACCCCTCACATCCCCCCCAAAACTAGTGTGTGTAAGATCTAGTACTTTAAAATGAAAAAAGTGTGTGGAATCATTAGACAAGACATGTTTGGACAAAGCATTGACAGTGGAATGAATCCTAATCTGGTAGAGATGTTCCCTTATTCTGTCCCTCAGCCTCTTGTCTGTCTTGCCTACATAAAATGCAGCACAGGCTCCACAGGAGGCCAAATAAACAACATGTGTAGATTCACAGTTTGCATGAACTCTAACTTCATGGTTAGTGCCATAGACAGGGTAAAAGAAATGGACATCAGTGTCTATAGAACAACAATAGTTGCAACTACCACAGGGTACAGTACCAGCAACCCTATCACCTCCACCATCCATAACAGGATAACACAGCAATTTCTTTATATTCAATCTATTCTTATAGACAAAACCTGGGGCAGCACCCACAATTTCCCTCACATTCGGATCCAGTGTTAACACACCCCAGTGTGATCTAATCACATCTTTCAACCTACCTACATCCTTAGTATAATATAAGGGCACTCTGAAACTATGGTTTCTACTCCCTGCCAGAACACCCTGGGAGGGGTCATCATGGTCCACTACAGTCTCAGAGAAAAAAGGTGCAGCAGCTTGTTCCCTCAAATTAATGAGGTCTGCCAATCCTCTCTCCATATCAGATGTCTGATATTCCCTGCTCTTAAACCTCTCACATAAATCCCTAACATCTGCCTCAAAACCATCCTGACTGGGATTATACCATGATGTCCTATATACCTAACCCGTCACAATATTACCAAAGATGTAACCTGGATGCATACTGCATCTGTGGAGATAGGAATTGTGTTGACACTCCTTTCTATACACTCCTGTGTTCAATAGGCCACTTTCCTATCTCTGAACATAGACATCCAAAAAGGAAATCCAGTTCTCAGAAACCTTATGGGTAAATTTCAGATATTGCGTTAGACCATTACCTCTCTACAAGAAGAGAGATAACTCATCTTTCGTGCCCTTCCAAATGAAAAACACATCATCTACAAAATGTCTATAAAACATCACGTTCCTCGAAAAATCACCTATACCAAACAAGAGCTTGGTCTCCCATGCAGCCATAAAGAGGTTGGCATAGCTATTGGCACAAGAAGTGGCCATAGCCACACCATCCATCTGTAAATAGCACTGAGAGCCAAAACAAAAGATGTTGTTCTCTAACACAACTTACAAAAACAAATCTAACAGATCCACTGCATCGCTACCTAATCCAGATTTGTCCTTCAAGTAATCAGACACCAACTGCACCCCATCTCTATTTGGTATCACAGTGAATAGGGACTGAACATTCATCGTGACTAAGTAATATGGGAGATCAACAGGGACAAATCTCACAAACTCATACAAATCCAACAGGAACTGTTTCTTGTCCCTTAAAATATAAACATTTGCGTCAACCACTGGGCCCAAGAACCTCTCCACATACAATGAAAATGGTTCCATGATCCATCCCCTGCCCGCAACAATGGGCCAAATGGGTGGACACACACTGTCCTTATGGATCTTTGGAAGACCCTGTATCACTGGCAGGAGGGGATCACTAACAAACAAATATTCATACAACTCATTTGTAATAACATTGGTCTTAATCAAATCATCCAAAACCATCTGTATTCTATGGACATGTATATCCACCATCTTACGTTCTACCAAACTATAAAACCTTTGGTCTGATAACATAGACCTCATTGCCTCATCATAGAATTCAGAATCCATAACTACCAGGGCACCCCCCCTTGTCAGCAGGTCTAATGACAAGGGAGGGATCACTCCTCAGTTGCTGTAGGGCTGTCCTATGTGCATAAGTTAAATTGCCCTTTCGTTTACTAGACTTACTCACTCTCTTTTCCATGTCATACAGATCATTCTCAACTAGTTTACTGAAGGCAGCTACTAGCGGTGGTACCATTGGCATGTACACATTAGGCTTCTTAAACGATACCCCATCTAGCACCTGCATTGTATCCTTAAACTCCAATCTAAGGCACAGATTCCTAATAAATAACTTAAACTGTACTAGGGTATCAACATAATTACTGTCACAACTAGGTATAAAAGTCAGTCCCCTTTGTTAGTACCCCTAACTCTTCTGATGTGAGTGGGCAGGAAGAAATGTTATGCACTAATGTCTCCCAGTTTTCTCCCACATTTTCTTGAGGTTTTGGTTCACCTGGGCATCTGCTGACAACTTCCTCTTTGTCCTGCCCCTGCTCATAGACCTCAAGCTCCTCCTGTGAGCTACATTGATGGGGAAAGGGCAATTGACAATCGCAGTGCCAGCATTGTCATGACTAGAACTATGTGCAGCATAGGATTAGGTAGCAATGCAGTGGATCTGTTAGCTTTGTTTTTGTAAGTTGTGTTAGAGAACAACATCTTTTGTTTTGACTCTGAGTGCTATTTACAGATGCTTGGCATGGCTATGGGCACTTCTTGTGCCAATAGCTATGCCAACCTCTTTATGGCTGTATGGGAGACCAAGTTCTTGTTTGGTATAGGTGATTTTTTGAGGAACGTGATGTTTTATAGGCATTTTGTAGATGATGTGTTTTTCATTTGGAAGGGCACGAAAGATGAATTATCTCTCTTCTTGGAGAGAGTTAATGGTCTAACGCAATATCTGAAATTTACCCATGAGGTTTCTGAGAATTGGATTTCCTTTTTGGATGTCTATGTTCAGAGATTAGAAAGTGGCCTATTGAACACATGTTGATACCCTAGTACAGTTTGTTATTTATTAGGAATCTGTGCCTTAGATTGGAGTTTAAGGATACAATACAGGTGTTAGATGGGAAATCATTTAAGAAGCTTAGTGTGTACATGCCAATGGTACCACTGCTAGTAGCAGCCTTCAGTAAACTAGTTGAGAATGATCTGTATGACATGGAAAATAGAGTGGGTAAGTCTAGTAAATGAAAAGGCAATTTAACTTATGCACAGAGGAGAGCCCTACAACAACTGAGGAGTGATCCCTCCCTTGTCATTAGACCTGCTGACAAGGGGGGGTGCCCTGATAGTTATGGATTCTGAATTCTATGATGAGGCAATGAGGTCTATGTTATCAGACCAAAGGTTTTACAGTTTGGTGAAACATAAGATGGTGGACATACATGTCTATCGAATACAGATGGCTTTGGATGATTTGATTAAGACCAATGTTATTACAAATGAGTTGTATGAATATTTGTTTGTTAGTAATCCCATCCTGCCAGTGATACAGGGTCTTCCAAAGATCCATAAGGACAGTGTGCGTCCACCCATGAGGTCCATTGTTGCGGGCAGGGGGTGGATCGCGGAACCATTTTCATTGTATGTGGAGAGGTTCCTGCGCCCAGTGGTTGACACAAATGTTTATATTTTAAGGGACATGAAACAGTTCCTGTTGGGTTTGTATGAGTCTGTGAGATTTGTCTCTGTTGATCTCCCATGTTACTTAGTCACGATGGATGTTCAGTTCCTATTCACTGTGATAGCAAATAGAGATGGGGTGCAGTTGGTGTCTGATTACTTGAAGGACAAATCTGGATTAGGTAGCAATGCAGTGGATCTGTTAGCTTTGTTTTTGGAAGTTGTGTTAGAGAACATCTTTTGTTTTGGCTCTCAGTGCCATTTACAGATGGATGGCGTGGCTGTGGGCACTTCTTCTGCCAATAGCTATGCCATCCTCTTTTTGGCTGCATGGGAGACCAAGTTCTTGTCTGGTATAGGTGATTTTTTGAGGAACGTGATGTTTTATAGATATTTTTTAGACGATGGGTTTTTCATTTGGAAGGGCACGAAAGATAAGTTATCTCTCTTCTTGGAGAGAGTTAATGGTCTAACGCAACATCTGAAATTTACCCATGAGGTTTCTGAGAACTGGATTTCCTTTTTGGATGTCTATGTTCAGAGATTGGAAAGTGGCCTATTGAACACAGGAGTGTATAGAAAGGAGTGTCAACGCAATTCCTATCTCCATAGATGCAGTATGCATCCAGGTTTGGTAATATTGTGAAGGGTCAGGTATATAGGATGTCATGGTATAATCCCAGTCAGGATGGTTTTGAGGCAGATGTTAGGGATTTATGTGAGAGGATTAAGAGCAGGGAATGTTAGACATCTGATATGGAGAGAGGATTGGCAGACCTCATTAATTTGAGGGAACAAGCTGCTGCACCTTTTTTCTCTGAGACTGTAGTGGGCCATGATGGTCCCTCCCAGGTTGTTCTGGCAGGGAGTAGAAACCATGGTTTCAGAGTGCCCTTATATTATACTAAGGATGTAGGTAGGTTGAAGGATGTGATTAGATCACACTGGGGTGTGTTAACACTGGATCTGAATGTGAGGGAAATTGTGGGTGCTGCCCCAGGTTTTGTCTATAAGAATAGATCGAATATAAAGAAATTGCTGTGTTATCCTGTTATGGATGGTGGAGGTGATAGGGATGCTGGTACTGTACCCTGATGTAGTTGGAACTATTGTTGTTCCATAGACACTGATGTCCATTTCTATCATTCTGTCTATGGCACTAACCATGAAGTTAGAGTTCATGCAAACTGTGAATCTACACATGTTGTTTATTTGGCCTCCTGTGGAGCCTCTGCTACATTTTATATAGGCAAGACATACAGGAGGCTGAGGGACAGACTAAGGAAACATCTCTACCAGATTAGGATTCATTCCACTGTCAATGCTTTGTCCAAGCATGTCTTGTCTAATGATTCCACACACCTTTTTTCATTTTAAAGTACTAGATCTTACACACACTAGTTTTAGGGGGGGGTGTGAGGGGTAGAACTGAGAGTATTGAATCTAAATGGATTGTTGGACTTAGAGCAGAAGTTTTTCCTGGACTGAATGAGAAAGTTCCATTGAGACCTTTCCTGAAGTCCAGGAGATTGAAGTGATATGTATGACTGCTTTTTACATATATTATGAGAGCATTTTTATGAGAACATTGTTTTGAGAGGATATATTGTTAGTGTTGTGCAATTAGTATGAATGTATGTAGTTTTTTTGTTTTTATACATCTTTATTCATGTTTTATGAGTGGTATAGGTGTTTTTTATTTTATTTTATTTTACTATGGTTAATGTATTTTAGAGTAAGCACTTCATTTATGTTGTATACCATGATAGTTGTACTGTGCCTTTAATGGTTTATCTGTTTTTTGCGCCTTTTTTGCCATATAAGGGTGTACAATGGGGGGTTCTTTTGGTCTGAAGAAGCCTATCCAGGTGAAAGTGCTTACCACATCTTCTGTTTGTATCCCAATAAATCCGAATTTTAAAGTTCATGAAGCAGCGTTTTTTTCAGCTTTGTCTCCTGCATTTTGGTTAGTGCTGTGTTTACTGCCCTACATCGCTACTGTGCCTTTTATGTTAGTTTATGAGCTTGGACTGAGTTTGGCACAGGTAGCATTAGTCCTGTGGGGAGTGATATTTCTTGGACTTATTATTATAAAATGCTTCTTCTTCAAGCCCCCATTCTCTGTTGCTTCTTGATTCTATGACCTTCCCTCCTAGGAAAATATTTTGATCAAACCACCTAGTCAGCTCTTTAGAGCAAGTGGGCTTAGACAAATAGGTAGAAGGACAAGAGAAAATCAAAATCATATGTCAAGGTCCACTGAAAAAGCATAGCCCCAGATTCGGCATTTCCAAGGTTTCAGATAACTGGAGCAAGATCTAGTTCTATTAATAATTCTTCAGATACTGCATGCTGCAGAGTGCTTTGCACTGTAAGCTTGAGCAGAAGTTAGATAGTGGTGAGACAAGAATATTGGTTCTATCTTCCTTCATGTGGTCTCCACACCTGTCTCTAATAAAGGAGATACAGCATAGACTTCTTTTACTTTTTGCAAAGGAAATAGCCCATTCATAATCCTAGGAATTCAGCTGTGTATTACTAGGAGAAAGTTTTCTAGTAAATACTGAGATTTCTTATGGGTCCAGGGGCAAAAAATATCTAGAACCTTACAAAGCACCACCCCTGGCACCAATCCAGTCTTTGTGGACTTTGACTAATTTCATTCTACATCTAAAATAGATACCCCCCCACCCTGTGTCTGATCACTTATGCTACGCTAATTTTTACTAAAAAGCTATCCAGAAATGTAACTTATAGATGACAAGTGCAATTTATGCACAGCCATGTCTGGTGAAAAATATGACAGGGCCTCTACACAGCAAGAAGGCAAATATTCAATGTATTGCATATGTATTTAGTGTTGTAAATCTCTGCTCTGTTGAGGACTATGATTTCTCTACAAGGTGACATTTTCATTTGATTGTAAACTAGCATCTGTGGGTTATCAGCATAAGGCATGCAATGATCATATCACTGTCAGATTTAACAACATGGAACCTTATTGTATTTATTTGTTCATTTATTATTGTATTTGTTTGTTCACCTGTTTTTTTCTCCAGTTAAGAGAATTGACTGTAAGGCCCTTTTCAATCACAACTAGGGTAAAAAGCATTTGTAAAAATCATACAAAAATGAGATGAAATATTGCAGAAAGGCAATTCACAGTATTTATTTATTTGTTTATTTGGAGTTAGTTTACCAGGATGGTCCACTGGGCCAAGAAGAACCCATTTTCAATGGAGTCCTGGGGAGAAAAGCTCCATAAAAACAAAAGTTATAATCAAGTATTATGTTGCAGTAAATACAGAAGTACAAATAAAATAATAGCATTTAAAGATACAATATGAAAACCAATTAAAAGTTAAAAACATAAGTAATTATTGTAAATATATTTGGTACTGCTATACAAGTATATGATTAGTAACATGGAAAATATGTATAAAACTGCTATGGTTCTGACTGTTGGCAGAATAACTATTTGTAATAGTCCAAGGATATTTACAAGGAATATTATTACATTTACAATGATTACAGGAAAAATGTGGAGTTATATAAAAGATGCTATGCTAAGATGAGGTGAAGGTCATAAAAATATTTGTAAAGGCCAATGTGCAGGATATCCTTACACTGATATAGTTAGACCCAGGTTGAACCACTCCTGTCACCGCTACATAACCCAAATATTGATTGATTTATAACACCAGTTATCAAGATATCTGAGGTCTACAGTTCTTGAAGAACTAAAGTAATAGCCAGTGTATAACTGAAGTAATAAAACACTGGATGAAATAGTCTACTGTTTTTTAGGTAATCTGTACAGAAAGAAGAAGAAAACTATAAGAATGTATGTATGTATGCATGCATGTATACATGTATGTATTTAATGAGTCTATCACTTTGTTCACTGTGTGTTTGTCCAAACATTATTTTCAGCCACAATCTAGCCTCTGTATGACACAGCTGAAGTAATGGTTGTAGATAATTGATTTCAGCCAACTGATTTTGATAAAATCTTGCAAGAATTTAAGAATGCACAGTTTCTCTGAAGTTACAAGATATTCACTTGACAGATGCTGCATTCATTTGCCAGACATTACATGCTAGGTACTAATATAGAACTAATTTGACAGATACCTCATTGTAGATTTTTTATTTCATTTGACATATGTTGCATAGATTTTAGAGGTAATGCTTCTTTACACTTTCAGTATGAAGTGATATGTATATTATAAATGCTTTATACCAAAGAGGTAATTGAAAAACAGGTATATGAAAGCAATGGGCTCCAGCAATGTTGGTTAAATAAAAATGCAATAAAATTGTCAAGTGAAGTTCTATTTACTATTGCATACCAAAAGCATTATCCCTAAGGATTTGCATTCATGTTCACCAGAGAGAAATTTTCTGAATTTGGCATGAAAAATTTGCAGTGCATTCTGGTTTCTGATATTCATAGGAAGCTAATTTCAGCAGTTAGGGCCAATTTCAGAGAAAACCTTCTGCGCTATGGCTAATTCAATGTGAGTTTTTAAATGCGTCAAAGCGTCCTTAGAGTTGCATCTTAGAGAATAATGGGTTATTTTAACAGGAAATCTAGAGAGTAGCAGAAGGCATTGTTGTAGCCCAATTATTTTGAAAATACTTTTGTCAATTAAGGGAAATCTGCAAGTCACAGACAAACAGTGAGCTTTATACTAAAGAAGGCAACAGTGTGGAATGGTTTCCTATTATATCAGCGAACATTTAATATAGCGAACGCTATGTGATCGACCATTTTAAATAAAACTGTGAAATCCTGAACACACTGAACAGAGATTTTTTTTCCCAGGAGAAAAAAGTCAATGGGCCATTTTCGAGAATTTGCTATTTCCTCTACTGTGGTGCGATCTCGGAGCTGGTGTAAAGTAGGGGGGGTGTGGGGGGGCAGTCACTCACATCGGTTGGTGTGGAGGTTGAAGCCCCCCACTTTATTTTGTGTTTTTTTTTCCTCCAGAGCAGTGATTTTTTTCCCTGGGAAAAAAAATAGCTGTTCCGTGTGTTCGGCATTTGGCAGTTTCGGTTTTTAAGGGTCGATTATACAGTGTTCGCTATTTTAAGCGTCTGCTGTTATAATATAGACCCTGTTCTGAGATCTGCTAGACAGATATATCTGCAAAATCATATTAACAGCGACGTGCCACATGGTTGTGTTTCAGGGAAGACCATGCTTTAGTTCTGGCAGGGCATTCTTAGCAGAAGTTTCTCAGCCTCAGGTGAAAGAATGTAAACTTTTGTACCTTTACAAATTAGAATATCTTATCTACTACTGTTTCTGTATGCTCTTTGAAAGATAATGTAGGATCCATGAGCAAACCAGGATATTTTTTGACATTCATTTTATTGAAGGCCTTCTTTAAAGCATCTTTTACATGTATGGGATTGAAACCTGCTAGTTTCTAAGTTGTCCCAAATGTCATTACATCTGATTTATTTGGATTATCTGAATCAAGCTTTCATAAATGCTGAGCTGAAGTGTAGAAAAGAATGACTGTAGATTTTATTATCATTTATGTGATGCAGTCTAGATTCAGTAGTGGCATACATTTACATAACTAGTTGTGTTTAAAGCTATACATTTTCCCTTTGGGTTGCTTAGCAACCTTCAAAAAAGATTGGGCCCAATATAATCTTGAGGGACTCCACATGTAAGAGACCAACCTGTATAATAGAGCTCCCAAAGTAAACGTAGTATGACCTGATTGAGAAATAGATTCAGGACCGGTTAATGGCACATTGACCAAAGGAAATGTTTTCCTAGCTTTTTTAAACAAAGATTGTTGCCTATTGATTCACAAGCACTGTGAAGACATCACCAGTTCATAGCTCAATATTCATATTACTATAAATCAGAGGTGCTGGAAGATGGTGAAGGCTGGGGGCCGGAGGTCCAGAAGGATATTTAGTGACATGAAAAGTGCACTTTGGCTCTTTTGTTTTACTATTTATTATGATAAACGAGCATATTCATGATATGCATTGTACATGCTGTCAACTGGAGGTGCATTAAGAATAATTCCACAGAAATGTGATATTAAAATTGTAAATGAAGCTGCTGCCTTTCTTCACCCCATTCCAGTGTGACCGAGATACCAACGGATGTTTTTTGAGTATACCATTCACACATACATCATGTGTGCTAAAAAGCTGGATGATTACAGAGTAGGGGAAGGAGGTATTAACCGACAACATTAGCAAACTGCACTAGCGTTTATGCAGTATTTAGGCATCACAGTACTCAGACTACACAGTGGTGAACAGCAGTTGTAACTGCTGCATACTATCGGCTATATGGCTTCAGTCTGATTCCAGCCATAGTCCTGACAACCCACTGTACACTTTATATTGTGAATTTCGGATATAGTGAAGTTAGCCTGGCTATTTCCAAATTCACAATAAAAAGTATAAAGTGAGCTGTCAGGGCTACAGTCAGAAAAAGACCAAAGCTAGTGTCCCTGCTTCTACTTTATCTGGTATGTGTCTGCATGCTGGGGACAATAAGTGCTGGTTTCTGAGTGCAATTAAAAGAGTACACACTCACACACACACACACACACACACACACACACACACACACACACACACACACACACACACACACACACACACACACACACACACACACACACACACACACACACACACTCACATACTTTGCTACCTAAATTTGCATTATGAGTTTTTAGATCTATTACTATCTCAACTAAAACAAAGTAGTAATGAGATATGTGCAGATTTACATGTAAACATCTTGGTTACAGAAAAAAAAAGTTGTAAATAATTAAGAAAATGGAACTGCAGAATCACAGTTAAACTTGAAAATACAGCTACAGAAACAGTATCATTGTCACAGTTCCACTTGATGTCGTTTGTAAATGTAGTAATGAAAGTTCTAGTGCTGTCACCCCATCAAAACTATTTCAGCACTAATCTTTCAAAGACACTGGAGTAGGGTGACAAACAAGCAATATTCTGATATTTGTTCAACCTCAGGAGAATATTTCCATTGTGCTAAACCTAGTCATTTTTATTATGAAATTGTTACTTGAATTACAGTATAGTGACTTGGGACTCTGTTTACTTAAAGATATGTGGCTGTCTTGCAGTTTGCAGAATTTAGGGTTGGGTAGGTCTGCTAGCATCTGCTGGACACATCATCGTGGGGAAAGCTGTGTCTTGTTGGATGATAGCATTACAGTACCCAGTTATGAACAAAGTGTCTATTTCTACAGATATGAAAGGATATTGGAGTAAATTTAAGCAAGAATAGCACCATGTTGGTGACATTTCTCTCAAATTGCTTAATAGTTGATGAACACCAGCTGTTGACCTTAATTACTGTTAGAAAGGTCAGGAGTTTATAAATAGTAATTTTGTCATGGGATGCTCACATATACACAGATCCACAAATGCATGCACACAGGCAGCTGGGAGGAGGATCAGCTCACATATAGCATGTCATTAGGATGTGCAAGGAAACTGGAGCACCTGACAAATACCCATACACAGGGTGTATTTGCAAGCTCTCCACCGAGGGTTCCCCAGCTATGAAATGAACTAGAGTATCAAGCACTTAATAGCAATATCTGATATGATGTAATCAAAAGCTTTAAGGGAAGAAGTGTAAATAACAAGTCATGCCAAAAAAAAATCCCATGCCTTTTAGCTGTGTATGTAACTGCTTATAATTGCACTGCCTGGCACAAACTCTTACTCTGTGGAAATGACTTTTTTAAACATTTCAAAAATTGTACAGTTAAGTAACTCTTTAACTGATGAGCATATTCAGTCAGTCTGTCCTCAGAATATTGGCTGATTTTCCCTATTTTTGCTCTTTGAATTTAAAAGCCTACATCTCCAAAATAGTTCATCACTTAGAGAATAAAATAAACTTAGTCTTCAGGGTAAAGTGCCTCTGTGATAAGTAATGCAAATAGTTCAGTAAAGGAATCTCAGTGACAACACCATACATAGTGAAGGAGACTTTATTTTATAATTATACCATGACCCCCCATTATTATTCCAAAACGTGCATGCTGATTGGCCAGCGTGCCCGTTGTAAATCGAGTTATACTAATGGAAAAGGTCCGTCTCCCGGACTTTTTCCATTAGTATAACTCTTTAAAACATGCTATGTTAAATGGGTTTAACATAGCGACACAGCTTTAAAATAAGCAATGGAAATCTCCGTTGCTTATTTTAAAGCTGTCTCGCTATGTTAAACCCATTTAACATAGCGAGACAGTGTTTTAAAAAAAAGCAACGGATAAAGCAAGATCTCCGTTGCTTTTTGTAGTGTTTCGCTATGTTAAATGAGTTTAACATAGCGAGACAGTTTTAAAATAAGCAACGGACATCTCCGTTGCTTATTTTAAAGCTGTCTTGCTATGTTAAACCCATTTAACATAGCAAAACACTAAAAGAAAAGCAACAGAGATCTTGCTTTCTCCGTTGCTTTTGCCCACAGCTCTGATGTACTGCACAGGCGCGCAATACATCAGAACTGCCGCGGATGCCAGACATCTGCGAAAGGGCAGCAAACAGGCATTATACTATGCCATTATTTAAGAAAAGTAATAGTTTCTTTTCTTAAATAATGTCATGGCATAATAGCAATAACCCACTTCTGGGTGGTAATGCTATTCCACGGTTGGCTTTTATTCCTCGGGCTTCGCCCTCGGGACCAAACCACGCCAACCGTGGGTAAATCCAGCATTACACACACCCAGGCATGGGTTATTGCTATAATACACAATCCAGAAGTTAAAAAAGTGTAGAAAGTGAGCACTTTCATGTTCCACAGAATGCTTCTTCAGATTTAATTAACTCACATAGGGATACATCCATTTAAATATAAAAAAATGATAAACTATTCAACCAATCAAAACATTTCAATGCAATAGGAATATATGAAATCCACACAAGAATCTTCACTCCAGCTCACAAAATTAGCAAAATAAATCCACCGGTAATACTTGAAAGCAGCAAAGTCCGTTTATTACAAGTTTGAAATCAAGCAAAATCCGATCGTCAAGCGCTTTCACTAGACAACGCTAGCTTCATCAGAACGGTTAAAACAGCTGAGTGCTGTTCTTTTTAATTAAAAAAAGGCGCCAAAAAACAATGCCCTTAATAATTCATGTTCATGCTCTTATACAATATATTGTAATACATTGTTTAATAATGCAAATACTACTATTAATGCAAAAAATATATATTCATTTTAAAAATTACACACATAAATATAATGGTTAAAAATAAATAAATAAATGAAAAACTGATTTAATGTACTGTGGCTAAATAGATCCTATAGTTTATGTACCAAAGTTAATTATTTGTCTAACATCAATAGGGGCTTAATAGAGAAATAGTCATTGATGCCTGGTACTCTGGTGGCATCTGTCAACACTTGCCAGTAAAGTTCTCTATAAGATAGTAAGTTTTTTGTATTACCACCTCTAGGATTGCTCTTGACTACCTCTATTATTGCAAATTTGAACTTATGTTCTTCCCCTTCTTCAGTAATATGCCTGGCAAGTGCATTTTTCAAATCCTTATTTTTAATACAATACAAGTGTGTGTATATCCTCTGCCTTAGTTGCCTTTCAGTCTTCCCTATGTAGAATGAGGGACAGACTGTGCACATAGCTATATATACTACCATACTGGTTTTACAATTCCCCTTGGCTGGATATATTTTAGTTCTATTCTCATTACCTAAAATTATTGGACTCTTTGTGTATATGCTAGAACACTGTTTACATGTCCCACATCTCAAGGTATGTGCATTTACACTGTGTTTTATCTTATATCGTGATTCGAGTATTTTCTTAATATTCATGCCCATCTTATTTACAAATTTGGGTTCTGTGCCCAATATATTGGCTAGTTCTTTATCTTTCGTTATAAGATGCCAATTTTTAATAATAATATCTTTGACATAATAACTGTAAGGACTGAATTCTAAAATGCATACTCTGTTAAAACTAATATTGGTTGTGTTATTAGACATTTCTTCCATAACTTGCTGATCATTAATTTCAACGTATACTGGTTCTACTGGTATACTATTAAAGCCAAATAGTGGCTTGTATTTAATTCCCCATTGGCTTATCACATATGCTGAAATGTCCACCATCAAATCATTGTCATATCCTCTGTCCAAAAACAGGGAAGTAATGTAATCTATTTCCCTAACCATATCAGTATAGTTCGAACACATTCTAACAGCTCTTATGCATTGTCCTTTGTAGATGTTTCTTTTCACTTTCCTTGGGTGAAAACTGTTGAAGTCCACATAAGAGTTAGTAAAAGTGTCTTTTCTATATATTGTGGACTTCAAACTGTCATTGTCAGCTGTTATCAATGTATCTAAGTATGGGACACCATGTTCATTTACCATAGATGTAAACTTTAAAAAATTGCTGCTGGTGTTAATATGATTGATAAATGCAGTATAAGTGTCAATACCCCCTTTCCATAATATGTAGATATCGTCAAGAAATCTAGAGTAATAAATAATAGATTCATTATACGTACCATTCAGTACGTTTTGTTCTTCCCATTCAAGCATGACCAGGTTGGCAAATATGGGTGCACAAGCTGCTCCCATAGCTACCCCCCTGGTCTGCTTGAATATTTCCCCTTCATGGAAAATGAAATTATTGTCTAAAATAATACTCATTAACTCGGCCATCATGCAATAGGAGACATATTAAATTCAATTGACTAGTATTTATAACTTGTATTAATTGTATATGTTATGGCATTATTATATACCTTATTACTGTTTCATGTGGTTGTATTCAACAGCGTGATAAATGCATAATTTTTTTTTGAAAAAAACAGTTAAAAACAATATCAGCAGCTATATGTAGATATTGTATTATACATTGGAATTCATTGCAGTCTTATCTAATAACACTAGATAGCAGCACAACATCACAAAATCAATGAATAACACAGTATAAAAACTTACGAATGGCATAATGACCTGTTTTAAATCTTAATATAGCAATAACCCATGGCTGGGTGTGAGTAATGCTTTAGACTGTATTCTTGCACTTTGGGTGAGATAAAATAGTCCACACTTTTAGTTAATGTTTATTGTTTATTTTATTTGTCTTTTTATTTAAATGCAAGTTATTATTATTTTTTAAAGAGTTGGAAATAATTATATAAGTAAATATAGTTTGTAAAGATTTTAGCATGTGTTGATGTTGCAGTTTCTTTTATATTTCTATATTGCTTCTGACTTGATGGTTGTCTATGTTGAGATGTTGTTTTGACTTTTCTTGTTGGTGCAGTACCTGTAATGACAGATTGTGTTTATAGTTAGTTTTATGTATGTGTGTGTGTGTATATATATATATATATATATATATATATATATATATATATATATATATATATATATATATAAGCAGATATATGGTTTTAGTTATATATAAGTATAAATATACTTACTTATTTTGTTGGGTTTCTATGTTGTAGATGTTTATTGTTCCATAGTTTATTATTTGTTGTTTGTCTTGTTGTTTTTTTGATTCATTTTCCATATGCGGCTGTTCTGTGTTATGAAGTTTCATTTTTTTTTCCTTGGTCTGTTGTCTGTTGTATTATTGATATTCTCTTCGTTTACTGGATTTTTTGGTGTTTCTTGTTGTGTTCCAGAGATTATTTTTTGCCATGTTTTGAATTCATCTATTGATGGTTGGTAATAGGATCATAGTGATGTTTCGCTTTTATGTCCTGTAACAGTCATTATTTGTCATGCTTCCATTCCTGATTGTGACAGTAGTGTAACAGCTGTTGCTCTTAAGGAGTGCTTTGTGTATTTTTTTGATAGGTTTGGTAGTTTGCAGATTTCTGGTAACATTTATGAGAGATAGTTTATTACCATGGGTTGTGTTGTGTAACATGTTTCCATTTTGTCAAGTATATGTTGCAGATTTTTTTTGGGTGGAGAAACAGTTCTTGTGTATTAGGTGGTCTTTTTTGTAGATATTTTTTGAAACTTTTTACAGGACATAAAGGGTCTGAGCGGTTTTCAAACATGAATCATCTTAGTAAATGTTTTGTGACATCTTAATGTTTGTGTGTTTATTTGTTCGTTAACATTTTTTGTTACATATTCTGTGCCATCTGTATCTTTCTTTATTGTAAAACAGTTTTCTGTGAGGTATCGTACTCCTTCATTCCCACGTCGTGCGAAGTGTAGCTGTATGTCAAACTATACTTTTCTTACAAGTCCATCTGCTGTGTTTGGGGAAAGTGTTTGGCTGTTTCTCAGTTGTGTTATTTTTTGTATTGTTAATGGGTGGTGGTGTTCTCCTGTATCTTTTCCTTGTCTTCTGTAATTTTTAATTATTGATTTAAATACATTATTTGCATTTGTTAGATGTATATCTGTAATTATGTTTATATATCTGTTGAGTCCTGCACGTATGGATACAAATGCACTTATTGCATATTGTTTTCCTTTAATGTTTCGTACTGTAGCGTAGAATTCTCTAAGTATTGTGTTTAAGTTTTCTGCTGTAATAGTGTGGAAGTCTATGCTGTAGTTTTTCTGTTTTTGCCAGTTTTGAAAAATGTTTATAGCCCACTGTGTTTGTTTTCTTGTACTTGCTTCTTCCTTTTCTAGTTCTAGTATTGCTATTTCTTCAGGTGTTTTTTCTGCATGTCTTTTAGTAGGTTTCTGTGTGGTATAGGTTTGAATTTTTTTTTACCTTTCTGGAGTTTATGACTTCTGATGTTGTTGTGTTGGTATGTGTTACCTTGTAGTACTTCCTGTTCTTGTACTTGTAGAACGTCCTTGTTTGTTGACTGTGTCATCATGGCATTACCTTGTAGTACTTCATGTTCTTGTAGTTGTAGCACTTCCTTGCTTGTTGACTGTTTCAGTATGGCTTCTGGTATGCTGTTAAATATTTCTTCAATTTCTGTATCACTTATTAGATCGAAGTTTGCTTCCATTTCGTTTTTTTAATTTTATTTCTGTGGTATGTCCTTTTGGCGGTTTTTATGTATCTCTTTATAGTGTTTCTGTTTAAGAAATCTCGTGCATGTCTGTGAAGGGATGTAACTAAAGGGGAGTGTGGTGTTTGGTGTTTTTTTTACTTACAATATACAGTAGTAGTAGAAGATTTGCTTTGTGTATTATGGTTGCTGCTAAGGTGTTTTTGCAAGGTTCATGTTGATTTTTAAGTGTACAGTAGGTTAGGAAGCTGGGACGGTACTTTTCTGTTATGTGCCAGAGGAAATACAAGCTTAGGTATAGCATTGTACGTGTTGGTTGCATAACAGAAAAGTATCATAGTATTGTGAAGTAGAATTGTAGCATAGCTGGGGTGAGATAGGCAGCTACTTAGGGAGAAAGGTTTAGGGGGTATTTTTGTGTTTTTTGTATTGCTTTACTTGTTAAATGTAGTTTAATATGGCATAGAGTTTGAGTATTCGTGCTTACAAGGTGAGTGAGTGAAAAATCTATGAGGAAGCAAGATTATGTGCTGGGTGGTTGATGTACATATGGCTTCCTTATTGTTGTTAATGTTTTTTGTGTGTTTAAATGAAGTGCAACGTTGACTTGTATTCTTTTACTGTGCCACTGTGGGTTTTAAACATTTTGTTACCGGCTAGACTTTTTCCGTTTTACTTTTCATTTACAATGTGCACGCTGGTTGGATTAGCCAATCAGCATGCATGTTTCTTGGCTTTCAGAAACCTTTATTGTATAAATTACACAAGTGAAAACTTCTTATTTGCTATTGATATAAGCTGCCTGCCTCATTAAAAGCAATCAGTAGTGTATCTTATATTTTAATTTAATTATGTGCTGTAAGGTTTAAACTTGTGTATTTATGTCTGCACCTGTGTTATTTCATTGTCACTGACAGTTCACTTATGCTTTCAGTCTGGTTTTGACGTCTCTTGACATCTCTGTGTTTGCTGAGAATACGTGTCAACTTTCTTGCCAGGTGTCTGTAATTTTAATAAACATTCTTGGCTTGTGTTATAACATTAAATTTTCCAGGAAAATAGCTGTGGATTTTACTTGCTCATTAATGCGAGAAAATAAAGTTTCATGGTGACAGATCTGGGTATATTTAGTTAATGTTGCAGGTTAGAGAATGTTTAGTGGTTCGGGAATGATTACTGTTACACTGCAATTATTGTTTTTTTTAATTATTTACTGCAATGTTGAGTTGTATCGTTTTATTGTGCCGTGTATGTTTTTACCATTTTGCAGTTGCTGCTGCATGATACGTTATTGGCCGGACTTCTTCTGTTTGTTAGTTTGGATTTACAATGTGCACGCTGGTTGGATAAGCCAATCAGCATACACGTTTCTCGGCTTTCGGAAGCCTTCATTATATAATAGTTAATATTCAATAATATAGAATAAAGAGTAAACGTAAAAGGTTCCACACACATTTGCAAAGAGAAATGGTATGTATATATTGTTTTAAAAAATCTAAAACAAGCTAAAAATACTAGAATCTGTATGTGTATAACACTGCAAGTATTAAATAAACTTAAAATGTAAAACTTTTGAAATGTTGAATAAATTCAAATACGAATAGATAAAAAATATATATATATCTAAAAACTCTAATAATATTTAATCAAAAATCAGTCTATATGTGTATATAGGCTATACAAATATTTAAAAAATGTATATATATATATATATATATATATATATATATATATATATATATATCTATAAGTGGATTCATTTCAGAAGCTCGAAATACTGAAATCTCGAATTTCAGTATTTCGAGCCCAAGAAGTGGAAGCCACAAAACAACGAAAACTAAAAACCATGAAATTCAAAACCTCGAATACCAGAAGTTTTGAATTTTGTGGTTTTACTACACACACACACACACACACACACACACACACACACACACACACACACACACCATCCACCACACAAACTCACACAATCACTCTACTATATGAAAGCAAGCCCCTACATGACGGCAAGCCCCCCTGCACCCCCACACCGCCCTACTTAAATATTGTCACTCCGAGGTCACACTACATACAAACACACACAAAACACCACCACACAAGCTACTTTCTCTTCACACACACACATATCACAACAACAAAACACACTGACACACACCACAGCCCCTATCGAAACATCTTAACACACACACACACTTACCTGAATACATAACCATAGCGGAACTTTAGAAGACCGAAATTCAAAACCTCCAGTATTCCAGGGTTTGAATTTTGCACTTCTAAACTTTCGCTATTATGTGGATTCGGCTTCTTGGGCTTGGAATACTGAAATACGAGATTTCAGTATTTCAAGCTTCTGAACGGAACCCATATATATATATATATTTATATATATATATATATATATATATATATATATATATATATATATATATATATATATATATATATATATATATATATATATATATCTGCCTTTGTCTGCAGGCCTAATTGTAATATCTGAATTACTCTGTAAATCTTTCAGTGCTTTTAATTCCATGTTATTCATGTTATAAAATGAATTTCTTATTTCATCTTTATTAACTTCAAATACATCTAGCAATTCTTTTTCACAGGCCTTTTCAAAGGCTTCTAATAGTGGATTCATAGGGGGTACAAAAGTAGACAGTTTCTTAAAAGTTACTACTGTATTATTCTCTCCATTGCCAGACATAAGTCTGAGACCAGTATTCCTAACAAAAAGCTTAATGTCAATTAATAAATCAACTACATTCACTGATTTAGAAGGAATAAAAAAGTCCTTTGTTTAGCAATGATTTCTCTGCATCATTTAACACATAATTAGATAAATTTACTATCAAGTCCGACTTACAGGTTCCAAGACTTTCTTCTGGAACTCTAAGCATTCCTCTGAGTACTTGTGCTTCCTCATTCTGTTCAAAGGTGTCCATGACTGCTTCTGCATCACTCAAATGGGCAGTGGAAAAGGATGTGCAATGTTCATCACTGTAGATATTGAGGGATAAGCTTCACACTGCTTATCATTCTTTCTTACATCAATATCAGCTGAAAAATTGAACACTTCAGCTGTTTTTCTAGTTGGAAATTCAGTAGGAACATGTCCATTGCTGTTCTGTCTCTCAGCATCCACTTTAGATGCTTCCTGACCTGCTTCTGAACCTGCATTGGTAGTGGGCGTCTCTACGATATTCGTGGTTTCCAATTGGTTAGTTGGAGCTGAATGCATTGTTCCCAATTGGTTGGTTGGAGCTGAATGCATATGTATATAATTTCTCATTGGCTTTCTAGGCCAAAAGAATACATTTCCTTTATGAAAGTCTATGACATCTCTCTCCAACTTTTTCTTTTTCCCCTGTAATAATTTATTCTCCAAAAAAGTAATGTTTGTAGACAATTCAAGATCAAAGGCATTAAGTTCTTGCTGAGACACAAGTTTAAACTGTTCACTATGTGCTTCTATTATTTCGGTTGCTAGGTTTGTTTCAATCAACATGTATTGTTCAATTAGCAGTCTAATATAGCCGAAACTGGTGTCTAAATTCAATTTCTGCCATTTGACTGGCAAACTAGTTTATGTGGTGCCAAAAGTAGGCATTCTAAGCACATGTAGCCCTCTTGGAACAACTTGAAATGCGAGACAGGCTTCCAAGTGTTTCTTTTCCCATTGCACAGTCTTTAATTTAGCTAATTTAGTATCCAACTTCCTTTTAATTTGTAGAACCACAATATTAATTTCCTGGTTCATATAGCTTCATTACTATTGCATAAATCATTTCTTGTAAATTGTAACAGAGGATTATTCTCTGCTCTCAGTAACCATTAAAAAATATTTTCCTCCTTACCATTGACTTTTATGGAGCTGACAGCTCTTGGATTATATGCAAGTTCAAGTTCAATTCCAGTCCCTTCTGCCATGTCCCTTCAGACTCAAAGTACACACCTCAGTGTACACATCATGGTACTTTAATGAACTGGTCTGCTTATCATGGCCCACCTTTGTGAAATCATTATAAAACTTTCAGGTGATAACAGCAGGGTGGTCAGCCACAGAAGACACTTAAAACTATAAATATAACCTTAGAGCTTCCAGTGAATCACACCTCTGAATATGACCCAACAACTTTAGACCACATGAAAGCACAGCATTATAGCCATAGTATGTTTAAAAAAATATTCTGATGAAATATAACGTTGTTTTACTTCTGTTTTATATTGACAATTCAATAAAGAAGTACTATAGAAGCATTTTAGACCAGAACATCTGCGGTAGTGGTGCTGCGGTAGCGTTGTCACCTCACAGCAAGACGTTGTC
This sequence comes from Protopterus annectens, assembly GCF_019279795.1. NCBI lineage: Eukaryota > Metazoa > Chordata > Ceratodontiformes > Protopteridae > Protopterus > Protopterus annectens. The sequence continues at coordinate 1,293,373,634 of NC_056725.1, read as the reverse complement.
CCGTTCGATTCTCAGCTAGAGCGTCTTCTGTGTGGAGTCATGCATGCGTGAATGGGCATGCCTTTGTTGAAGATTGTGCATCAGGGCTGGTAACTCGGCACGTAAAAAAATCCACTACCAAACATTAGTGGACCAGAGTTCCGCTGTGGCGACCCCTAACAGGGATAAGCCAAAAGGCACACACAATTCATCATACTGAACAGAGGTTCCCCAGAGTACCCGAGATGAAAAGTGCATAATGCAGTATGTCAAATAGTAGCAGTAAATGCATATGAACTAAAGCCACTAGGGTCTGCTTTAAAATGCTATAACAATGCTCCATTTGAGATTTCATTATGAAACTTCCGGGTAATAACAAGAGGAGGATCAGTTGCAAAATATACATTAGAGTCCAATTCTAATGTTAGCATTTTCAATGCAGCATACCTCTAAATTTGATTCCATCATTTTAATCGCAGTTAAGCCTAGCATGGTATGTTGCAAATAAAAAAATATATATAGATTTCTGGAGAAATATAGAGGATTTTTAATTCTGATGTATTGAGAACTCAATAAAAAGTATTTTAGGCAATTAATTTATACAGCATATTGAGCAGCAGATAGTCACTGCATGCCCCAAATGAAAGAGTACACTGCAAAATATCAGACTGTCATAGTAAAGGCACATTAACTAAAGCACTGGGGCCAGTTTTAAAAGCTGTACCTCTGTCCATTTTGTGATTTCATTAGGAACTTTTCAAGTAATAACAACAGTGTAGTTAGCTATATAACAATGATAAGACTGCAACTCTATCCTCAAAATGTTTAGTGCAGTAACATCTTTAAATCTGATCTTCAGCTGCTTAAAAGCATGACAGAGAAGCCATGGCATGATACAACTAAAAAGTATTCTTTACCGGTAAAATATAGAATATTTGCATATAGGATCTAATGAAAACTCAACAAAGAAGTATTTTAGGCAATTGCTGTACTCGATATTCTGAGCAGAAGTTTACCAGAGTACCCACAATGAAAACATGTATAATGCAAAATGTCAGGCTGTGGCAGCAAAGGCAAACAAACCTAAAGCCACTGGGGCTGGTCATTGAAAGTCTGTTTTCCTGCACACTCTTAAATTCATTACAAAATTTTCAGAGAATTATAACAGAGTGTTCAGCTACAAAACACACAAGTCTGTAATTCTAGCATCAAAACTGTCAGTGTAGCATACCAATGGATTTGACTCTACAGCTTTAGCCAATTTGAAAGCATGGCACTGTAACTACAGCATGGCACAACTGAGAAATATAGATATTTTTTGGTGCATTATATAGGATTTTTACTTTTGACATAATGAGAACCTAGTGCACATATATTCTAGACATTAGTATTACTCAGGCTTTTGTGTAGAGATCAGATAGTCCCCCACCCCACCGCATGGTGGAAACCATAGTGACAGACTGTGACAACAACAGCCCTTGGAAACACTGGATTTTTTAGCTGTGTAGAGGAAGTCTTATGTCAGGTCAACAAATGCAGTTCACAATAAAAAAAAAGAAAATCCTGGAGCTTGTAATAAAATATCTGGGTAGAAAATACACACTTACTGTCCCAGTGGAATATGTTCTTTCTGACTGAGTATTCTATCTTTGACCTTGAAAGAATCACATAAATATAATGGCCATATTGCTATTCAACAAATACTGTCCCCAACAAACCATATCAATAATCAATCAGAAGTGAGTTCCTTGGTGTCATGCATCACATGCCCTCAAAAATGGTACCTACATTCTGTATACTTCTAATACCTCCATGAGAAGAAAACAAAAAACAATGGTTAAGACGATATATTTTAATTTGCTGCTAGTGACACATACACACCCCCTGAATAAGTCATATCATTATTCAGCAGTGGTCATGTAATGACCTCATACTTTCACATGTAGCATACCTCCTTACACCCTTTCAAAAAATATCAGCCTTCTGTGTACATCTCTGGTGTTTTATGGTAAGGAAATTGGCAAAAATGATGACCACAGTAAATTATTTCAGCCTCTTATTCTTGGATAGACATACACGCATCCTCTCCAAACTAGCCCTATCAATAATTGGTTTGCATTTATCATGTAAATGTCACTTGGTTTCATCGACAGTTAGTCCCACAGTACAGTTAGCCATTGCTGACAGTCACCTCTCTTTATAGTAAAATTACAAAAAATTTAAATGGCCAAAAGTAAGAAAATGACAGATTTGGGTCATCACTAGCTAACTACACTCCTGAAAAAACTCACATCAGTTGTAACTTCCTTCCTCTTCAAAATGGACCACAAATCAGTCACATTCACCTTAAGTCTGAAGCCAGATTAATCTTAAAATACCTCAGAATTCAGGGATTATACCAAGGCTAATCTACTAAAACTGAGTGATGACAGCTAAATTCAAAAGTCCCTTCCATCTTGATGACCCCACTGCTTATGTGGACTCCCTTACTGCCAAATTCTATGTACATGTAAATAGCTACAGAGACACATCTATCACCCCCCCAAAAGTTAATACAATGCCAAACTTTAAACTAAACCCATGTAATGGAATCCTAATATAAACAGGCTACATAATACAAGGAAAAAAGCTCATTGCATGCAAAAATAAATTTAACTCTCCAGATGCCAATAACCGTCTTTCAATAGTTAACAAGGAACTTCAGATGCTGATCGAATCAATGAAAGCCAGTCATGTGGTAAAAATAGCCATCCAGGCAAAGGATAACTCCAAAGCTTCCTTTAACTATGTTAGAAGTCTCAGGAACAATGCCCATTACTACACAGAACCATAGACTAAAATTAATGGAAAGAAATGTATAATCATATCCTCTGGCAAGCATGACATCTCTTATAACTACCACATTAACAGCTCCCCCTTGAAAGCTGATCACTTAGGGATCTGAGAACTTACATCAACAACAAACTGTTCTTTGATCACCTTATACCAACTATTATAAGGAAGTAATTTTTCATTGCACAACTTTTATCTAAAGGTATAGTGTCCAGGTCTAGGAATATAATCCTTCCAATGTACTCAGATCTCATCAAGCCAGTCATTGAATATAGTGTCCCACTTTGTAACTGTGTCCAAACACTTGTCACAACTGCAGCAATCACAACACTTTCTACTAAACAAAAAAAAAAATTCACAAAATCTATGTGGACTGTTTGAAAGCCTTGCCTGCTTCTCAGTATCATACAGGCTACTAAGAGGCGACCTCTGCCGTGCATATTCACCCTCAACAGATCCTACCCTGTTAGACTTATTACACATTTGCATATCCAGTGGTAGAGTAAACACTGGTTCAAGTGATCTCAATCTCTTTTGCAACACAAATAGAGTATATTGGAGGGATAGGTATGTATAACAGAGCATACTTCTTCTATGGAACTGTTTTGCACTTCACATAATGGGAAGTACTTCTGTTACTATATTCAAATGTAATTTGGAAAAATGATTGGGAAACCACAAATTCACCCCAGATTTCACACCCATGTCCCTCATAGATAGGGATATCAACTAAATATGCCAATATATCCTTGATCTGTCAACCACTGGGTTAATTGTATACAAAATATAAAAGCTAAAAACTTCCATGGGAATGTAAGGCTAGCTCTTTTAAGATACACACAAATCAGTAGCCTAAAAGTCAAAACATTTTAATGTTAATTCATCACCTATATGATGTGTGTGTGTGTGTGTGTGTGTGTGTGTGTGTGTGTGTGTGTGTGTGTGTGTGTGTGTGTGTGTGTGTGTATGTGCATGTAAATATTTGCATGTGTAGCAGCAGTCTTGTTTCATCAAGCCTTAGTATCATCAAATCACAGTAAGAAAAAATTATAACTTATTTTAGCTTAGTGCGTTGTCCTGTGTTTAAACAGAGTTATGATTAAAATAGTTAATTTTATTTGTTTTTCTGATTTTCTTTTACCGTCTGTCTACTGGTAAGAATTTTCCTTTTAATCATTCCTTAGAATCTAACATTACATCTTTCATGTTGTATCACCAAGATTTGGAGAGTAATTAGCACTTCAGAAATGTTCTGGATTGAATAACAGTAATGCAGTTTGCTTTGTTCATTTTTGTCAACTGATGTCAAACTGCCTGCCTAAGATTTTAACTTGAGACTGTCTAGCCAATTAAAGCCATGCATACTTGTAAAAGTAAGACACATTTATAACGTGTCTTTACAAATGTACTTTCATTTGCTCTGGCTAGCATTTACTGAAGCATTCTACACATTTCACATTTTCTAACTTTTAATTCTTGTTTCCTTTAATGGTTCTTTCTCTGTGTAGGTCATCGTATTTGCCTGGGAGAACAACTTGCACGCCTCGAACTCTTCATTTTCTTCACAACTTTGATGCAGCATTTCACATTCTTCCTTCCAGATGGTGAACCAAAACCAAGCACAGATGCATCTTATATGTTCACACTGGCACCCCCTCCCTTCAAGATGTGTGCTAAATTAAGATAATTAACTAATGGTTGAAAAGGATTGAAAATTATACATAGAGATCATGATGTTATAAGCAGTCATGCTGGAATTCTTTAATGGCTAAAAAGCCACTTCAAGAATTATGTTTTAAAATAATTTCCCAGGAATCAATAGACTAAGCTATTAGCAAAGACAAACTGATTGTGTTGACTATAAGAAACATAATTATTTTAACTTAATTTTGAATAATATGAGAACATTAGCATGTAGAGAGGCTAATATTAATAAGAAGTATAATTTAACCTACCCTATACCTTACTCTGTTTTGGGCCAATGAAATTAAGAACATTATTTTTAGAAGATGGAAAAGCTCTGAAGGAATCCAGAAGTATATTAAGTAATGGGATCCACCCTTATTTTTACTGGCAAATGTTATTTCAGTTTTTGAGACAATATAGATGTGAATGTGAGCGTGAGTGTGTGGTATGAAAGAACTACCACAGTAGGGCTAACCACTTGGTGTAAACATTGACTCTACATGATTGTCAACCAGACCACATGTGTATAAATGAGAAAAAGGGGTTCAGTTTTGTAACTCTTCCTTTAATGAATTATTGAGCACCCATGATGGATGGATTAGAAAATTAAGTTTGGAATAGGGAGACCAGTGGAGTTTTGAGCACTTTTAGGAGGTGTTGCCCTTTTATTAATAAGGGCCCTTGGGTTCCTCTACCTACAGTTTGAACTGCACCACTGACTGAGCAGATGAAGTTTGAGAATTTAATGTAGTTTTGAGTTTCGCCATAATGTATTGTAGTGCGTGAACCAGCGGTGCATTTTTCATGCTTTTTCCCCCCGTGTTTTCTTCACTGTGGCACAACCATGGAGTGGCTACATATAAATTTGGTCCCCTGCAAAAAATAAATAAATAAATAAATAAATTCAAATTATGTTTTTAATTTTTTTTGTCTGATCGTTTTCAGTATATAATTTGCAGTGAACAATGATCCAAAAATCAAACTTTTCAGTTGCATAGGAAAGCCAACTTAAAGTTATTTTCAAGTCAAATGAGCACTCTACTTGCAAATTGGAGAAGGTTGTTTATATGGCTGTGTGTGCTTCCTACCTGAATTTTATATTAGAGTATATGAAAATCTGTATGATGCCAAACAATAATGCAGTACAGATATTTTATATACTATGCTAAGTACACTAACTTTAAGAAGTTTTACTAAAAGTTAAAAATTAAATTAAGTTAAAAGTTTTAGAAGTTGCTAAAAGTATTTGCAGTGCTGAGAAGTAGGGCCAGTTAGGTTGTCTTTTAAAATTTAAAGAAATGCAGCTTTGGTGCTTCAAGTGCCAGTATTTATAGACTTCGACAGCAGGTCTTGTGAACTGTAACTTGACTCACAAGTTTACTAGATGTTAACCTTTTCCAACGGCAGTCTGACAAACGTAGATAACAATGTCAAGGCACATCCTCTAAATTACTATTTACATTGCCTCAATGTAAAAGCAGTGTTGGGAGAAAAGAAATGATTGAGGTAGTTGTAATGCAGAAAATAATCTGTATTTTACAGTATGTCCGCTTTATTTCCGCGAGTATGACATGTCACTAGAAACACCCGAACTCAAAGACCAAGTAGGACAATCGGAATGTGAACCCTAACTGTGCAGACATAATTCTCAAAATATCTTTCATTTTCATTCATATTGATCAACAGAAATTGCATTCTTTTATTTTTTAACATGTTATTCACTAATACAAAATACTGGGTATGCATTAATAAGCATACACTGAACGGAAAGGTTGATACACAAATGCATGTCAGTAAGCACTGTCTATACGCACGGACTGCAAATTTGTAATAATTTCCCTAAAAGCAGAGTTATTAGTTAAAGAAGCACATACATGTTATTTATTTACCTTAAATTTGAGGATCCGAAGGATTATGCAGCAATAAGTGATCCGTCCAAACGCGATGTGGGAACGAAAGCTAAAGCGGAGTTGTGATTAGACTCCAAAACAACATTGCAGCCGAAGATATACCGGATGTCTGCGAGCAAACTGATACTGTGGGTGGTGAAAAAGTGGGCGTTCCTTTGATGTGTTTTCGAGCGGACCCGAATTTTAAACACTGGGATTGTCCCTTTAATGTTGCTGTAGTTCCAGAATATTAAATTTTGTCAAAGATGAAATGCAAATATTTTTTATAGGGATTATATCATTTATTGGCTAAATGGTCATTTATTAACTTTACTATATGATTTTAGGATTTAACTGTATTCAGTTGTGTTTAATGATTAATTGATTGGTGATTCTAATTGCACATTTGGCTAGAAGTATTTAAATCAGTACTTCTACTTGACATGTTTTCTGAAGAAGTCTGAATTAAATGAGATGACAACACTATAAAAATAACTTTCAGTGTCTGGTCATTCCTTTTGGGGCATAGTTTATGGTCCTTTTTTTAAAATGTATGTTATCTGGCATTTTTTCTTCTAGTGTCTGGTAAGTTGGCAATGGCCTGCGGACTGTCTCATTATCTGCCTATTTAAATATAGTGAAAAACTCACAAAAAATATTTAGTGCAAATGTAAATATAGTGAAAAAAATATTTAGTGCAAACTATAAATGTTTTGAATTCTTTTGATGTGGTTTGCCGATAGATACTTTTTAAAAAAATGTTCAGTCACACTATTTCTGGCATTATTGCAATGTATACTGAGACTGACTTTTCAAATGTTGTTGCCTCCATGCAGATTATTTCTGGCCATTCTGAGTATCCACTGCATTTAGGAATAACAAGCCCCATAAGAGAATCAGAATGTAAATAGGAAGCATAGTCATGATACAAATGGCCATTTTCAGTGATGTAAGGAACCTGATCCTCAGACTTTTTCACCTTTTGTATGCAAGTAATAACAGTCCTTTACTGCTGTGCTATTGTTTAGGCTGCAGTGGTGCAACATTTAGCATTGTCGCCTCACAGCAAGATGTTCTCCCGTTCGATTCTTGGCTGGAGCACCTTCTGTGTGGAGTCTGCATATCCTCCCCATGGTCAAGTGACGTTAAAGACATGCAGGTAGGTGCATGCGTGAATGGGCGTGCCTTCTTTGAAAGTTGGGCATTGGGCTGGCAGCTTGGCACCGTAAAAATCCACTGCCAATCATTAGCAGACGGGAGTATTGCTGTGGCAACCACTAACTGGGAAAAGCCGAAAGACAAAGACTGCTGTGCTATTATTTCATTGTCCCTAATGTCATGTGGATGAAACCTAGAAATAAAGACCAGCACTGCATCCAGTTTCTAATTATCCTTTGGATTAAATGTGGCTTCAAGTGGCTGATAATGTCTAATCAGTACAAATCTATTTTCCCAAAAGTGTTGGTTAAGTCTGTTTATTTCCCAGATCACACAAAAGACTTTCCTGATTATGCAGATATAGTTACATTCACAGTTTGTTGGTGAAGTTATGGCAAATCAGAGGGTCTCTGTATTTCATACTGTAGCTGAAGTACTAGAATAGTGCTGTTTCTGTAAGGTAGAGCATCATGATGCTTGCCTAGAAGACAAAGATGTATTAATGTTGTTCATTACTAACCAACAATAATTGTGGTAATAAGGATAAATGATTCACTTAAAACCAAGAAATATGTCCAAAAAAAACATAAAAGTGAATCAAGCAATGAGGCGGTAAACATTTTTTATTAAAATTACCACATAAGCGCTTTCACAGTTGAGACACTGCTTCATCAGATGTTCAAAGCTTTTAACTCATACATATGGTTTAAATATTACAAAGCATTAGACCAACAACCAATCAGAAAAATTCCCTCTGAATACACTATTCTCTCCATTGGCATTTTAAGTAATAGCACAAGGTATTTTGTATGTATAGATATATATATATATATATATATATATATATATATATATATATATATATATATATATATTGTGTCAAGTCATCTAATCTTATTTATACAGAGGTCTATCTTTCAAGAGGGTTTTAAATGGTGCCTTATCACTGAGGCCAAAACCAGTATCAGCTTGCAGTCTGATTATCTATTTTGCTTCAGATGCCTCAGTTTTATTCTCTATATCAGCCCCCTCTATAACCAGCTGTTACTCTCTCCATAACTAAAACTTTAAATGTATGTGTACACCCAGAAATATGTATATGCTTGGCTAATGAAGCAGTGTCTCAACTGTGAAAGCGCTTATGTGATAATTTTATTAAAAGTTTTTATACCGCCTCATTGCTTGATTCACTTGTATGTTTTTTTTGGACATTGTTCATTACTAAGTTAGATGTGATCATTTTATTCATCTTTTTAAACACATGTTCATAGTCCTCCATACATGTTCACTTAGATCTTCTTTGACAGACACATTTACTGATTATAGATCTGATTGATTCAAGAGAAACTCACAGTAATGGTTTGCCAGTCCAACATTCCGTTTATTGAAATGAGACCCATATATATATATATATATATATATATATATATATATAATATATATATATATATATATATATATATATATATATATATATATATATATATATATATATATATATATATATACACACACATATATATATAGATAGATAGATATTATGCACAAACACTAAGGTTCCTATTTGGTAAACTTTAAAAACCACACCTTGAAATCAGATTGGTCACATTGTGCCCACTAACTAAAAACTCATCTAACTTCTACATGGCTATGCTCCTGCAACAATCCAGAATTATCTCTTACTCTACCTCCCTAGCACTATCCCATAACCTCAAGATCCCCATAACTCCGCTCTGTCTTACTATAAACTGTAATTCTGTCTGTTATCTAGCAATAACACTGCCATTTCACTTGCACTTTTATATTAGGGCATATTACATGTTATGATTACTAAGGATGTTTATTTGTGGATCAAACTATAGCCTGACATTGTTACACTATTGTTCATTGAAAGTTTCATCTGCTAATAATCAAAGCTTTTCATCTGTTTATAACATCTCAGTTACCTATATCTATATGTATATACCCAGCTAGGTAAATATGTCTTAGTATTATGTGTGTTCAAAAAACATGATATATATCCTGCATTAATAAGCTTGTACAACAACGTATACATATACTTGTACCTGTAATGTGTTACTGTGTTTATATTGTTTGATACAGAGCTTTTCTGCCCAGCCTCTGCTGAAAAAGGGCCTGTGTCCAGTCAGACTTTCCCAGTAAACACATGTAAAATAAATAAACAATAAATAAATAATTAATTAAAGAAAGACCCACAAAATTGAATCCAGTAAGCTAAGCAGTGAAACAAAAAAAAAGTATTAACTACATCTGCAAAACTGGACTTTATGAAAGCAGCTAAGCTGCAGCTACAACTTTTATTTTTTGTCATACTGTCAAGTTAAAAATACAATACTGGATGCTGAAATAATGTACCTCAAGGTGCTAGCAGAGATGGTGATTGAAATTAAAGCATTATCCACCACTTTACATCTGCCTAATCAACAGCCATGCATGTTTATAACCACTTTATTACTGGCAATTTTTAAGAAAGCCAGGTCATAACTAGTGATTATATTGATTGAGAACTAAGCTATATAAGAAAGGAATTCCTACTTCCTTTATTTTACCTGCAGTACTGACTGGAACCCAAAGTAGCCTGTGGCTTTTTATAAGACCAATGTGGAAGTCAATTCTTCCTTTGAAAAAAATATCATTGAAGATTTTACAAAGCAAATTAATGTTGCCAGCAAAAAATTGGCATTGACACTTTTTAGGAGGCTTGCCCCCACTGCCTGCTGCCCATCAGACCATCTGCTGGTCTATATGCCTGTTCATTTCAGCATGCAATGGTACAAATGTCAAATGAGTTGAGACATCATTTAAGCACCCATCAGGGTGGGTTTTCTTTCTGGCCCAAACCTCACCATGCATACATAGTAATATGCTGAGGGCTCAGCTTGTAATGAAAATACATCAGTAAGGGCATGTCATCTCCTTCAGTTTGTGATATACTCCATGAAGGCAGCCCTGTTCCATTTAAAGTCAGTGCTTCCATCTTCCATGGAGTCTGTGGTCTCAGCTGTGAATTCTACCACAGGAATATACACCCTGGACCTACCGTCTCCCACCTTATTCCTGAGGAAAGGAAAGCTGGCAACCCACATCACTCCCCTCCACCTGCACACTAGCTCCAGCAGATAGACAGACATAATTGAAATAGACTGTGGATAAAGTAGGAATGGATATGTACTGGACTCAAATTTACTAAACAACTCAAGGAGTAGATATGTGCAGGACTCACATTTACTAAACAACCCAATCAATGGAAATAAAGCCAACAAAAGACTTAAAAATAAGACATAAATAATAAAGGACTAAGAAAAGTATGACAAAAAAATGAAAACAAGACTTTCAAAATTAAATAGTTTAAAGAGATGGTATAGAAAAAAAAGTGAAACAAATATATAAAGGATGAAGTCAGTCTCTGAAAAGGAAAGGTCAGCATAAATCATGGAATTAATGTAGTTTTGGTTGAAATTAATGTATGCCGTCAGAGCATTGACATTTCCATTAGAATTAATATGCCTATAGAGCTTCACCTGTATGCTGGCAGGGGTACTGCAGGCATATGGTAGAAGCAAAATACCTGCAGTAACAGTTCTAATATACAGATGGAGGCCTACTGCGACCAGCACAAAATTTTATCAGGACCAGGATATTACTGCCCACATGTGTGGTGGTTTGGTTTGTGAGTCATCCCCTACATATGCTTTGAAGCAGTCACCAAAGCCATAGATGAGGGTAAGGTGGTTCACACAACCTATCTAGATCTTGCCAAGGCTTTCAACACCATCCACCACTCTGGAATTATAGATAAACTCACTAAACTAGGTATAAATCCCTATGTCACAAGATGGGTTGCCAAATGGCTCATTGACAGAACCCACACTGTGAAAGTGGCAGACTCCAAATCCGACTTCAGACCAGTGAAAAGTGGAGTACCACAGGGTTCAGTCCTGGGTCCTCTCCTGTTTCGTATCTACTTCTCTGAAGTACAGGCTAACACAGAAGGTCTTTGGCTAATGAAGTTCACAGATGACTGCAAACTAGGAGCCATAATCGAAACTCCTAATGATGTGGACATCCTACAAAAGGGCCTCACTGAGACAGATGCCTAGTGTCAAAGCCATTTCCTCAAGCTCAATGCCAAAAAGTGCATTGTCATCCCTTTTGCTAAAAACTCTGTACCCATGAACTACCACATAGGCAGTAGTCTAGTTAACACCGAATGATAATAGACCTTGGGACACAGGTGGACAGTAGTCTCTCCTTTGATAATCACATTGCCACAGTAGTCAGGAAATCCTTCTATGTGGCACACCTCATCACAAAAGGTTTCTCATCCAGGAAAAAAGAGGTCATTGTTCTCCTCTACTCATCACTTATTAGCCCCATTATAGATTACAAAGCCTCTTTTGGTATGTACCTCACGAGACATCTACAACAACCAGAAAGGTCACAGAAATAGCAAACAAAGAGGATTACTGGCCTCAAACAGATGCCCTACGTAGACTGTCTCAAAAAACTCCAGCTTTACTCTGTTGGGTATCGCCTACTCAGAGGCAATTTCTGCCTAACATACAAAGCTATGTCAAACCCAGAGCTGCTGGACATGCTCCACTTAAAGAAATCCCAATCCCTCCAAGCTACATGCTCTAGGGACCTAAACCTTGTCACCACAACAAACAGAACATGCTGGAGGGATAGATTCCTGTCCCAGAGACTTCCCATACTCTGGAACAGACTACCTATCTATGTCAAACAGAGCTCCTCATTAGCACTCTTCAAGAAAAATCTTGATGATTGGATGAAAAATAGAAAATTCACTCCGGGGATCAATTCTTTGGCTCTGCTCGACAGGGGCACAGGAAAATAATTTTCTTGGATGGCGAAATCCAGGGTACCTTTTTGGCTAGGCTTATATAGGCCTTAACGCCAATAGCCTAGTACCTATCTATGAACCTATGAATGAGTCAAATCACCTTTTTTTATATATATCTGAACATTAGCCTTATAGTAGCACACCCACATCATGCCTATATGGTAATGTCAGCCATAATGCTGTATGCACGACAGGGTTTTCTCTGTCATGCATGCAGATTATGGTCAACAAATATGTGACACAATGGTACCAATTGGTTTAAGGTATTCATTCACTGTGGATACAGTGTAGGCCTGGAAGTCATCAGATTGCATCAGGAATAGGTAACAAGGTTCATTTACATTAGCAGTTACTGAATCTCGTTATCTGTTCCTGTTGTAGCTGGTATTACTAACACTTGTGGCACTAGTGTACCATCCACATTATGTGGCATACTCTGCCACTAGTATGGTATCACAGCATGGTTCAACTCTATTGACTGTTCAGGCAAGACAGTGTCTGTTCTGGTATGGTGCCCCCTTCTTCACAGGTGAAGACAAATGTGCTTACTTGGGTTCTCTATATAAATACAGGAGCATAAAGGGATACACTAACCATATGTGCTGTATCTCAGCTTACCACTCACCCTCTGCTGTCTGGAATACATTTTTCTCATAATCTACCTTTTTTATTTGTGACAGCCTAGGCCAGCATACCACTAACATGACTTTGTAGTCCTCTTTCCGGCTTTACACACATATATACTTGCACTCTAACACATAAGTATTACTGCACACAGACATAAATATCAGTCTTGCTTATATCTCCACCTGCATGTTAGCAGTTGTACTTCAAGAATAACAGGGGAAAAACACTGTTATGCTTGGAGTACTACAGATGACATAAATAGGGCTGCCACCTTTTCAAATATATATAGAGGGACATTTTTTGTAGAAATGTAAATGTAAGACTCTACAGGACAAATCATACCCACAGCCAGTGCAAAGAACAAAACTTCAAATTTTTTTTGCCAAAATAAAAGCTTAGTCATGTAGCATTTGAATTGCTTATGCTGTTTCATATAATATTTAGGTATTTTGCATACAAAATAATTGTTTTATACAACTATTAAAGAAAGCCTAGGAAATATTTTTGTCCTAAAATCTCAGGATATTTTCCTTTTCTTAAGTTTTTTTTCCAGGACATAACTGCCTAAATAGGGACTGTCCTGCACAAAAAGGGACAGGTGGTAACCCTAGACATGAAGATAGAGCTGTAGGCACCTACATTCAAGCCATATGGCCATCAAGAAGCACAACATTCTACAATGACAAGTATACATATGATCTTTCAGGTTGTCCATTTTTAATTTGAACACTTCAGCTTCTAAAATAAGTCTTAGATTGAGCAATAATTTAATCCACACTCTAGGTGTAGTTTGAGTGATAAATGTATTCCTATTTGTTGTATAATTTAAAGAAATGCAGATTTTAGCTTTTATGTGTCTGAGGGCTCTCTGATTTTTTTTAAAAAGCTCCTTACCTAACATTGTCCTGAGTGTCTTGTCATTGAATGGCCAGTGTGATTGTAACATCCGTACTCCTGCACACTATTATTACACACTCATAGCACTATACACTTCTGTATAGGGTATGCATCATAGCATGGTCTTTCACTTTCATTAGTACCATGTTTTTATTCTGAATGATACTATGCATCAGTTGCCAACACTTATAGCTATTATCCCAACCAGCAGTCAACTTGTGCATGTTCTATGCTGCTCAGAAAAAGTGTTATATCACTAAGCAAATTTCAGGAGTTTTGCCATATAGTTGACACTGAGGCAAAACAAATATTGAGACAGATGTATTATTCCTCTCTGTAATCCTAAAATTCTTTAATCTGTGAATGTTTTTGGTGTCTGGCTTTGAGTTATACATAAATGAAAGGAGCTGCTCACGGTGGCACGCAATTAATTAATTGTAAGTAGGTAAGCTATATTTATATAATAGGAACCTACATACCCTGTGGCAACAACATTAATACAGTAGAATCCATTCTAGACTGGACATCCCATAACATTCCCCAAGAAACAATCCTACTGGGTGATTTAAATACAAACTGGTCCTCCTGTGACTCACCCCACCGGACCATCCACATCAACCTACATGGCTTTACTCAGTTAATCAATACCACCGCCTGAGTAGACAAAACATCAAAAAAGGAGTCCATCTTAGACTGGATCCTCACTAATCAGCTATCTCACTCCTACCTTTCTGGTTCCCTCCCAGACACCCTCAGTGATCACCTTCTCACCTTTGTAATTAGGCAAAAGGTGAACCCAGTAAAATCTACCATCTTTCAACAAATCCGATATGCAATGAACTTCAAACACAGGGCTTCCTATCTGCACTTAAGCAATGCAGTTGGAGGCCACTCTGTTCTCTGCCCCTGGATACTGCTGTTGACTACTTCAACACTTTCCTTAGCATTTTAAATCACCTTGCCCCTATCAGAACTGTTAGAACTAAATCCCAACTATGCGCCCTGGCTTACCAAAGATACCCGACTACTTCTAAAACAAAGAGATAAAGCTTGGGACTCATGGCGACAGAATAAAACACAAAATAATAGACAAGCTTACCTGAAAGTAAGGAACAATGCCAAAAAACAAATTGAGACTGACAGAAAGAATCACTATATAAGCATCCAATCCAAAGCCAAAACTAACCCACAAAAGTTCTGGGCTGCCATAAATAAAATTCTACAACCAGGTAAGACAAGTACTCCTCCCCCAAATATCATTACCTCCACCAATAATATTGCCACCCATTTCAACGAATATTTCACCAAATCCATTTTAGCCATCACTAATAATAACTTCCCTAATACATATCCAAAACTAACACACTCACCTGTAGATCAAAGCAGATTCTCCCTACAACCTATTCCTACTAGCACAATATGTAGATATTTGAGTAGACTTAAACCCACAACCTTGGCTGCTGATAAATTACCTATAGAATACCTCAAGATTGCAGCCACAGCCATCTCATATTCCATCTTCCTTCTAATCAATCGCTCCCTGTCAGAACAATGCTTACCTTCTGTGTGGAAAATTGCACATATAATACCACTTCACAAAGTGGGTAACTCAGTATAATTATCTAATTACCACCCAATTGCCATCCTATCTCCCCTTTCTAAAATACTCAAAAAATGTATACATCCCAAATAATGAACTATCTCCTTACTAATAAACTGCTGTCCAACACCTAGCACAGATTCCATCCTAATCATAGTACTACTACAGCCCTGATCAGTTTTACCAATACTGTAAAGCAACACCATAATAATGGAAACCTTGTCTCCACTATCTTCCTAGATCTCTCCACAGTCTTTGATATGGTCTCTTATACCAAACTCCTTACCACCCTCTCTGATCTTAATCTAAGCCACTACACTGTAGCCTGGTTTCTGGACTATATATCCAACTGCCAACAAGTGATAAAATTTCAAAACTCCCTGTCTCCCCATCTACCTGTCATCCCTAAGGATCCATCCTTGGCCCCCTCCTCTTTAACATATTTACCAACCAACTTCACAAATCTACCCAGCACACCACACTAGTCCATTTTGCTGATGACTCCACACTAATCTGGTCAGCCCCATCTCACCCTCAACTCCAGAAATTGACACAAGAGTCCTTTACTGCCATCGAAACCTGGTTAGCCAACTCTCAAATAATACTTAACCCTCAAAAAACAGAGGTAATGATATTCCATCCCATAAGAGCCACAGACCCCACAATACCATTCACAATATATTCAACTAATAACATCCCTATCACACTGATCCATGATACCAAACCATTAGGAGTTATCATAGATCACCATATGGAATTCAATATGCAGAGACAATAAAAAAAGTCCACAAAAAACAGGAATACTATACAGATGTAGAAAATACCTCACCAGCAACAGTAAAGCTACCATTGCAAGAACCCACCCAATCTCCACACTTCTCTATACCTCTCCTATATTCATCAACTTAAATAAAGATGACTTAAAAAAACGTAGTACCTGCTGCAATAAAGTCGCTAAGTTTGCAACTGACTCTCCCAGCAGTACACATCACTGCCAAGCAATCAAGCAATTATTCTGGCTAGAATTACCCAACCTGCTCACCTACAACCAACTCTTAATTGCCCATGAAATCATATATGATCCTGATAAAATTCTTTCACTACATGGCCTATTAAAAAGCTATTCTAACAACTGCCTACTAAGATCCACCAACAAGGTACTGGTTGATGTATCCAAAAGCAGAAATAGCTCTGGTGACTCCCTCTACTCTTCTGCTATTGCTAAAGCATGGAACTCCACCCCCTCAAGAAATCAGGTTCCACAGAAAACAAAAATAACTTCAAAAACTCCTCTGGACCCATTTAAACAGGTCTTGGATATTCAGTTACTCTGACCATGGATAGCCTCCCATGTTAAACTTACTGTGCAAGCCTATTTTCAGGCCCCCACTAGATATTGTTCTCAAATATCTACTAATGTACTGTTTGAACCATTGTATGACTGTATCTCAATAACTGATTGTAATGCCACCCAACCCTATTGCATATTTTTTTGCTTAATGTTATTTTTCATTGTATATTTTGGGTCTATATTGAATCAGTGAACTCTTAAAAAAGCGAACGCTGATTCATCGACCCTAGTTCAGTGAACACTGAAAATCCCGATCACCCGGAACAGCAAATTTCTTCTCAGGGAAAGAAATCTCTGGGACGGTTTTGGGAGTTTGCCATTTCCTCCACTGTGGTGCGATCTCGGAGTTGGTATATTTAAGTGGGGGGGGGGTGGGGCTTAATACTGTTTTAATTTTTTTTTTGTGGAACAGCGCTGTTCTGAGTGTTCGGCATTTTCAACATTCTCTGAACTAGGGTCGATGAATAGGCGTTTGCTTTTTTAAGCGTTCGCTTATTTAATATAGACCCGTATATTTTTATGCGTACATTACAGCCTTACTATGTAACAGCATCTTACTGTCTTTTGTAATGTATCTGATCACCTTATGTAATGTATTGTCTTTTCTGTACTAATCTGTGTGGAACTTTTCTCCCCAGGTGTCTGCTGAAAATGGGATTCATGCCCAGTCATACTCTCCCAGTAAACAAATGTAAAATAAATAAATAAATAATAAAATAACAAGTCTCAGTAGATTACTAGTTTTCAGATGTTTGAAAAGAAATAACAAGGTAGTTCCAAAAATCAAGCTTAAATCCCTTAGAAGAAAGGAGAATCAGTTAAGACAGAATAATTATATGTGACCTTGTCCATCCCCCAAGACCATCCTAGCAGTCCCTCTTTCCTTCCAGAAAATCTTCAGCACATACCGTTTCAGAATGCAGTAGAAACTGCTCATCCTTCCCAGTTGGTTAAAGATTTTTATCCAAGAATGTTTTAGTGCCAAAGAAAGAAAATGTCTGGAAAGTATGTTTGCATCTTTCTTTCCTAAACCAGTATGTGATGGTGCACAAGTTCAAAATGCTTTCACTTCACAAACTGTTACTCCTACTTTGAGTTTTTTTGGCAACCTTATATTTAAAAGATGCTTATCATCACATTATTCATCCAGATTTCTGGCATTTCATAAGGTGTTATGTGTCTGAACCTCATTATCAGTTCCCTGCTTTACTCTTTAGGCTATCCACTGCTCCAAAAGTATTCACAAAATGTCTAGCTCCTGTCATAGCCTATTGCAGGATACAGTGTACCCACACTTTTCCATATTTAAATGACTGGCTTATCTTTGTAGAGTCTTTTTCAAAGTGTCAGTAATCTCCCACTTCGGTAAGAGACTAGTACACGGGCTGAGATTCCAGAGAGAACCTTTTAAGTTTTTCTTGACCGCATCACACATGATTGTGTTCCTGTGGTATCTGCGAGATACCTCAGTACAAATAGCTTTCCCTCCCCAGGAAAAAATAGATCTATATTTGTATCTGTTCCAGAGGTCTTCTACTTAAACTTCGGTCATTGTGAGGAATACCTCAGGATTCTGAGTCTCATGCCATCTATGATTGCTTGAGGAGCAGTGCCAAATGGGACAAGAATGCAAGGTATCCATGGCTACAAAGACAGACACAAGCACATAAACTTAAAAGAGATGCTTGCTCATATTAAGACGCTGTCCATAACCCACTGTGAGGTGGCCAGAGCTACATGAAAGGCTAATTAGAAGACTTTACATAGAATAGGCCATTACTGGTAGAAAAATATCATGCTTTCCCTTTGCAACTCATGTCAGGGAAATCTGCTATTTTTATTATTTATTTAACATTTTTTTGACTGGGAAAGTCCGACTAGGACACAGACTATTTTCAGCAGAGGCCTGGGGAGAAACACTCCAGATGTATGTCTCTGGAATGTTGGAGGAAACCCACATGAATGCAGGGAGGACATACAGACTCCACACAGAAGGCACCCAAATCAAGAATCAAATAGGAGAACATCTCACTGTGAGGTGACAATGTTAACCTCTGCATGACTGTGTCGCCATTGCTGCTAGCAATTTTTATTAAATTCACAATAGTAAAAATCCTTGTCTTTGCTAACTATTTGAATAGTTCATCTACCCTGTGCAAAAGATAACTACTAAACTGGTAGTATCGTCACTGGCCCTGATTGGAGCATCTTTTTCACCTCTTCTTGAACTGCTTTCCTCTGGGAGTCATGGATCCTGTAAGGCTTCAAGTTAACCCTTTCCCCAGTTTCAATATGATGCTTAATTAAATTAGTTTTACTAGACAGTTTGGTGAATATTGCTTTGCTTTTTAAGAAAACTTTTGTACCTCTTATTTTTGGGGTTTTGGTAACATGTTATCTACTAGTTCCTTCTGTATAGACAATAGATTTTTGCCCTTATTTGGTTCTCTGGCCTCAGATGCCAAACTTCCTGCAAGTTGCTTGTATCAGTCTCCATGATTTCATGTACAGACACATGATATATTTATTCTAAGCATCTTTTCAATAGCTGTTTAACTTTATAATTTGCATTGCTTAGTTGCTATATAATCTCAAAAAAGCATTCCCTCTGTGGCTGAGACTAACCTTTGGTCCTCAACCCGAAATTCTTTATTCCTAATATTTCTACTGCATGTCTTTTCTTGGCTGGACTACACCCTTTCTGTGTGTCTTTGAACCAGGAGCATTATTACCTTTAACCTATCTTGTATACTACTGAGTGCTCTAATACATTTTTTCTTTCCATCGCTTTTTAATTATGTCTACTAATCCCTAAGGTTCCTGGCGCACACAAATTCAAAAGGACTAAATCCTTTAAATGTCTTTCATACTTACTGGATGGCAAATTGAAGGTAAGATAGGAGTTAAACCCAATCTTTCTCATCTTTGTCAGTGACCCTTCCTAAGATGGACTTTGAAGTCCTGTAGAAACTCTACTAGGCCATCTATCAATAGGTTCTTGAGCATTCTCACCTTAAAACTTTAGCATAGGTAATGCATTATTTTATACATAATGGGGTTACATCTCTCATCTAAAATAGGTTCTTTTGTTCTTCCGATAATTTCTTCTTCTGGAGCAAACACTATAAGATGAATAAATGTAAGGTTGAGTTCAAATTAATAGTTTTGGAAGCACTTTCTGACAGTCTTAATATAGTAAATATTGAGCAGGTGTATTTATCAGCAGGGTGTGTTTTGAATTACACATCTTTGGTTTCCTTCATTACCAGCAATGAGGGTCCCTCTAACTTGAATTTTAGTAAGAACAGGAGAACCAGCCTGTCTTCGAGTGAAAAAGTGTTAAACTGCCTAGCTGCACCAGCTAATCTATTTGGTAGCAACAGTGAGCAAGAAACTACTAAAGCATTGTTTTCTAGCCATAATGAAAGATTTATTGAAAAGAAAAAGATTTAACCCATTTAAAACACTTGCAATGGGATAACATTTTCTTTGAAAATTGCCTCAAGGTCCAGAAATTTCCTAAAGGACTGAGAGTGTTAAACTTACCAGCGGGTGAGAATTTACCTCAAGACCTGGTTGACAAACGGCTAGAAATAAATCAAAAAGCAGGTATGCAGTATATGGAAGTGCTGCATAGCTTTAATGTAGTTAAAATGACTGAACTGTCAGAAAAAGTTCATGTTAATTTTGTGAAATTAAAAGAGAGTATTTCATCAGTCAATTTTAATAGCAAAATGCTCACTGTTTGTGATAATTTAGAGAAGCTTAATACTTCCTTAAGCAAAGGGTGGGAGGGTGGCCTAATGGTTAAGGTGTTTGCCTTACAAACACAGGGTGCAGGGTTTGAGTCTCACAAGGGATAATTGGCTAGGCTTAAAATGGCTCGCAAGGGCAGTTATCTTAGTGCTAATCTATGAACCTACTAATCTATGAACCTATGAACCTATGAAAAGGAAAGTAAAGAAATGTGAAAGAGATTGCATGGATTATGCTGGGGGAGTGGCTTCAGTCTATGGTCTATAACTGCAGAGGGAAGTACGTCAAGACATGATGATGCAAGACATTAATGCCACGCCCAAAGAAACAAGAGTGGTGAGGAGATCTGAGCGTTTACATACTAAAAAGCTGAATAAGGCAGTGGAAGGTGAGAGAATTAACCACACTAATGAAATAAGCTTGAATGAGCCTAGTACAAGCCACCACGCAATGCCCAGCACTGAGCTGCATATAAGTGAGAAAGCAACAGCAGTTCCAGCTATGCAGCAACAAGTAAATGCAAAAAATGGTCAGCAAGGAGTGGAAGTTTATCAAAGAACCAATGGCAGTGGAAGGTCATGGGCTGAAGTAACAGCAAGTGGTAGTAACACAAATGGGAACATGGAAAGCCTTCAAAAAACAATTTTGCCAAGAGAGGGCCGAAATGGAAGAATTGGAATCAGAAGAAACAGTATCAAGCATAATAGATACTGACAATTTTAAAATAGTAAATGTATCCAGTTATACTTTAGCCAAACAAGAATGTTTTGTGCTGAGCAAGGGTTGGAATTTTGCCCCAGCCCAGAGAGCAGATAAACTACAAACTATTAATGACTTGAAAGACTATGTAAGACTGTTAAACTTTGATGTTTTATTTAAAAAGAAAGAACCTACAAAGTTACAGTTTTATAAGCTTAGCTGCTATAATCCTCCTTTACATAAGGATTTGGAAATGTTTATAAACATATGTGAAACACAAATTATAGAAGTATTAAACAATAATAATGAATATAAATATTATAATATATTGAAAAGTGAAAAGGAAGTGTTTGATAAGTTAATAAAGAATGATGACATTTTGTTTTTCAAAGCAGACAAAGGGGGTGCACTTGTAGCACTGGACAGAATTGACTATGAAACTAAAATTAACTTTATGTTATCTGATGAAAAATATTATAGAAAAATCACTATGAGTGAGGTAAAAAAGGGTATAATCTGATAGATTCATGTTTGGAAGAATGGTTGGTTACAGGAAGAATAGATGAAAGAACTAGAAATAATCTTGCTAATGTGAATCCTAAGATTAGTAAAGTATTTGGAATACCCAAGATCCATAAGGACTTGGATGAACCACCACTAAGGCTGACTGTGTCCAGCGCTAATAGCAAAACTGAAGGTATGTCTGTTTTTGTGGATAAACATCTATAAAAAGTTATTCCATGCAACTCAACTTATGTGAAAGATATGTAAATGAAGAGGACTTGCTTGTGACGCTTGATATTAAGTCCTTGTACACAATGATTCCTAATGATGAAGGAATGGACATAGTTAGAATGGAATTATTACGTAATAGAATGTATTATCCCAATACAGTAGGGATATTGATGGAAATGGCTGACATTGTGCTGAATTATAATTATATAGTATTTTATGATGAAATTTATGTTCAAGTTAATGGAGTTGCTATGGGGGCAGAATTAGCCCCAGGCTATGTCAATGTCTTTATGCATGGATGGGAAGTGATGCATATATTAGAAAGCAAATATAAAAACAACATCATAATAATGCTGAAATTTATTGATGATGTTTTTACTGTGTGGAGAGAGAAGAATGAAATAATTGAAGAGCTTCTCATTTACATAAATAATATTTGCACATATTTGAAATTCACCCACCATGTTAATAAAAATGAGATTAGTTTTTTTAGATTTAACCGTATACAAAGAAGATAAGTTAGTAACTTGGACATATAAAAAGGAAGTACAAAATAATATGTACTTGCATTTTTCTAGTATGTACCCCAAAAAGACAAAATTGAATATAGTCAAAGGACAGTTGTCTAGAATAAGTAAGTTAACAAAAAAGAAGCAGATTTTTTATGGAAGAAGCAAATTTGTTCTGTGATAAAATAGTAAAAAGGGGGTACCCAGAAATAGAGGTGAATAAAATATTAGAAGAAGAAACTGAAGGAAGAACAAAAGGGCTTATTTTATGAGAGATATCCGTTTATATATGGAACAGCTATGGCTATACAAAATAGTGTAGATGTTCAAGCTATAAAAAAAGTAATAAATAGGAATTGGGGTATATTAAGAACTAATAGTGAATTGCTTCAGAAGCTAGGGGACCAGCCAAAGTTCACACAGAAAAGAGCTAAAAATTACAAAAATTATTTTCAAGGCAAATTAAATAAACCAAAAGACAAGAAACAAAAATGTGGAATGTATAAGTGTCTGAATTGCAATATGTGTAAATATATTTACACAGACACTGATGAAGTAGAGATAGGAGGAAAAAAATAATTAAGATTCCAGGGCTATTCAGTTGTAAGTCTAAAAATATAGTGTACTTGAGTTTTTGTGTAGAATGTAAATTCTTTTATGTGGGAAGAACTACTCGTGAGTTATATAGAAGGATATATGAGCATAAGTATGCTGTTCAAACTCGGGATGAAAAGAATGCATGAAGCAAACACTATAAGATGAATAAATGTAAGGCTGAGTTTAAATTGATAGTTTTGGAAGCACTTTCTAACAGTCTTAATATAGAAAATATTGAGGAATATCTAGGCTGGCTAGAATACCAGGTCTCAATTACAGAGAGGAATTTGTAATGTATTTAAAAAGGAAGAGGCTTAAACACTAATTTATTGATACAAATGTTTATGTATGAAAAGTGTATATGTTTTTATAAAAAAAAAAAAACTTAAAAAAAGTTTTTATAGTAGTCATGTGACTTTGGATCATGTGATTTTTTTTTTTTAGTATGTAAAGTGTTGGGTGTGCCCAGAAATAATCAATCTGAAGAAGTCTCAGAGTTAATAGAAGTGAGACAAAAGTGCTAACTGGGAATATCTGTTTGTTTTACTGTTCTGTAATAAATTTACTGTTGTTCATTTGGAGCCTGACAACTTTTTTTTGATTTTTGTCTTTTTGTTAGTGTTGCCGTGGAAGTGACAGTATGCTATAATTTAGAAAACTAGAAGGTTACCATTCTGTTTTGGGAAAAAGTCATCCCATGATTTTTTTTGTCCTGGATCACTGCTGTGATTCCTGCATTTTTTTTTCTGTTCTCATAGATTTGTCCTTTCATGTCAATGAATGGTTGGAAGGCTTCTTCATTGAGCTGTGCAAAAAATATTCAACCCCAGACAGCTCAGTCACATCTCTTTTTGGTTGGTGATCTGTTCAAAGGTGACTTTTGGTTCCCAAGTTCACCTTCTGGTTCAGCAACCCTAATAGCTTTTGGTATCACAGGAGATTTTGCAGCTGATACATTTCCCTCAGCAGTGGCAGCAATTGTTTTGAGATGTTGCTCCAGGTGCATTCTCTCAGTAAGACAGCATAGGCTTTTGAACACAGAGCAGTCCAAAGACCAGAAAAATTAGCACAAATCTCTGAAACAGCAAAATGAAATAGCATATATAAAACAACAGTGTATCTTTGCATGAATCTGCTATCATAACTGATAACATAATCATACACTATAGACAGCAACTTTATAATTAATCTACACTATTTGTGCACTTTATGGCCACTGCTGGATGATGATGTCATAGACCATTCTATGACTATATCTAATAGTTGATTAACATCATGTATAATGTCAAAGTGAAGGCCTGTAGCTGAGGATCTTGCCAGTGTACTGTCATATTCTGGACAGGTATGAGATGTGCCATATCAACTGGTCACTGGATTAAGTAACTGCAACACTTCATAAATTGAATTCTCTTCTTGGCAGGTTTTCATTCATTTCTGTGTTTTAGCTTGAGAATAGTCTATTCTTGTATGGTTTCCTTTTTCATTACAATGTTAAACCTTCTTTTATCTTGACCATTTAAGAACTCTTTGTACTTGCACGATCGATTGTGGCACCTTCTTTTGCTGCAGGTGTGTCAACTAGATTTTGCATTCCAAGAGTTTGCCTAGAGTTTCAAATCAGTCATCGTCTCTTTCAGGTCTAATGGTACCAACCCAGCATGAAAAGAGACAGCCTTCAAGAACTTCTCCAGGTGAAAAACTACTTCAAATTGTAGAAAATTAATGCAAGTTTGTTAAAAATCCCCTACAACTGGACTCAGCTAAGGGGGTTACTGCATTCTCCTCTGAGTTTTACCAGCAGCTAAACAGCTGTATAGAAAGTTAGTACCCATACACCCTAGAAATAATGGTGAATTTTGGAATAAATCACTCCGTTGGAATGCCTATATTTATAAAATGTATCAGAAAAGAAGTTCATAGATTAGTACTAGGCTAACTGCCCTTATGGGCCATTTTAAGCCTAACCAATTAATTCACATGAGAATCAAACCCTGCACCTTCTGTTTATAAGGTAAATACCTTAAATGTTATGCAAACCTCTCACCACATAATGAAAAGTTGTAAGAAATCTTAATTCCTCTACCTCAAAGAAACACACTAAAACATGCCAGCAAGGAACTTGACAGCACTGTTAGAAAATGTAAAGTAGAGTTCAAACTTAAGGTCACTACAGATATCAAAGGATACTACAAATCTTTCTTCATTAATTTCTGGAAATTAAGGAATATTGTCCAATAATGCAATGAGCTTGTCTGTAACAAAATTACACATTTTTATCCCAAGGATACAGCCAATATATTATGAGTTAAATTTTGTGCCATCCTTACCTTACCTATCCACATTGTTACTCCCCACTATCCCTGAAAATTAGTTTCTCCTGAAATCCCCTTGGAAAAAAATCTTGGCTGAAACTAATACATCAGTGGTAGTGGACAGCATACCAGACTCATTCACATCAGTGCTAGGTATGCACTGTCCACAACTACAGTTAAACTGCTCAGCCTCAGCCTATCCACAGAGATTGTCTGGTTGTTGGAGAAAAGCCACTGAGACTGCCATACCTAAAGGTGGCCCCTGTATAGTAATTATAGACCCATCAGCCTCTCCAGTTTTAAATGCAAAGCCGTGGAACACAATCATCATCATAGCAAACTGGTCATTCCTTGCAGACTGCTTGTCTTGATTTGGCCAATGCACTTGACAGTATTACCTCATGTTATTTCTGAAAAATTCAAATAACTTATTGCAGAACTCTGCATTGTCCATTAGATTGCAAATTGTTGATTCAACAGATACCAAGCTGTGGAAGTTGCTGGTGCTCTCTTTAAACATAAAATTGCAATGTGTGGGGTACCACAGGGATCAGTATGGCACCCTCTCCTGTCTGACATTTATTTTACAGACAACCAAGCCAATATTCCAGAAGGGTGCTTGACCTAGTCTGCTAATGACTGAAGATGGGCACTGTTACACACTCATCCTCTGATACTAAACAGGAAGAGCTGGTGTATGTGCATCCCTGATGTAAATAGTCTCAATCTAAATGCAAAAAAGTGCAGCACAGTGACATTCAGCTAAAAAATGGTCCCATCTCATATATTATACATGGTACTCACCTTCATAAGTTTGTATGTTCAGAAGTTTTAGAAACCAGTGAATTAGGTTCTAAGGCTTTTAAGATGTGTTGACTCCATAAAATAAGGATTGAAAGTGTCATGACTCATCCAGTGATCCAAGTTTTCCTTATATATTGCTAGATTTTCAGAGCCTGGTATTTTTTGAGGTAATTTCTTTCATATTCTAGGGATAATTTGAGAGATGTAATTACTTCTTAGTGATGTTTTATTGAGATGTGTACAAAAGTTAATGCTATTATATTTATGGGTAATAGGATTAAAACACAGATCTAAATCCAATAAAACCTGAATACTTTCATCCCTGAACTCTATATTAGCCAGAATACCTTTGCCACAGAAAGATTTATTTTATTTATTTATTTATTTATTTTACATTTGTTGATCAGGTGTATCCGATTGAGCTGAGTAGCTCTTTTTCAGGGGAGGCCCGGGGAGAAAAGTTGCACTTAAAATGCAGTTTCAATGTAAACAGAAACAGTATAATAACAAGAAAAAATACATAAGAGGCTCAATTACAATATTTATAACTTACTCAAGTTAGGAAATTTCAACACAGTACAATACTTTTTACTTTTAAGAGAAAACAGTTTGTCAGGTGATATAATGTTGAGTATTTCCTAAAGGCGTTAGCAGGTTCTGCTTATGGTGGATGAGTACAGTGACAAGCCTAGAGATTTTTATGGTGTTTTTTGGTGGTTGACTTAAATTGTTTAGGATTAGTAAGGGTCCAGGTTTCTGGAGGTAGTTTATTCCAAGCAATTGTTGGGTGATAGCTGTAGACATTGCTTCCTGATTTGGTCTTGGGTTTAGATATTTGTAGCAGGTCTTGTGTAGAGCTTCAGAGTGATCTGAAAGGAGAATAATAAGAGATGAGGGAGGATAATGCTGGATACATGGAAGGCAGGTATAGGACAGAGTGAATGATCTGGAGCTGAGAGAGGAGAAGGTGGTGGGGTAGTTTGAGCCAGTTAAGATGTTTTAGAGTGAGACAATGATGGGATTTATAGGTTTGTTCAGCTGAAAACCTGGCTACCCTGTTGTAGGTGGCCTCATGTTTGGCCAGGAGTGTGGAGTTCAGATTTGTGACAATTTGGGAGATATGTAAAAGACTGGGTAGAAGGTAGGCATAGGAGAGAGAAACTTTGGCATCAGTTGTGAAGAACATTTGTTTCTGTAGAGGGGCCCTAATTTCTGGTGGGTTTTCCTAATACAATTGTTAACATGTAGGTCAAATTTCAGCTGATCATCGATGGTGACACCAAGGAGTTTTGTGCTGGATTCTATATCAGTGAGGGTATTGTTAAGAGATTCTATGGAGAAGTTGGTTTTATATGGTTAGCATTTTGGGGAGAAAGAGTAACAGTTATGTTTTTTTTAGGGTTGAGAATGAGGTGGTTATTGGAGAGCCACATTTCCAATGAGTTGAAAGATGTCTGAGTGGTTGAAAGAAGCTCTGAGGGAGAGTTGGCAATGGTGATGACTGTAGAGTCATTAGCATATTATACTAGAGAAGACAGAGGACAAGAGGTATATAGTTGATTAGTAAAGACATTAAAAAGTAATGGCCTAAGTATGGAGCATTGAGGAACTCCCATTTTTACTGGGAGTGGGGGGGGGGATGGTGCAGAGTACCATCTCACTGATTGCTGCCTATCAGTGATGTAGCTGGAGAACCATGCAACAATATCCAAGGAGAAGTTAAGGTTAGATAATTGTTCTAAGAGAAGAGGATGAGACACAATGTCGAAAGCCTTCAAAAGATCTAGGAAAAGGCAAGAGATAAGTTTGTGGTCATCTCTGGTCAGAGAGATCGTGTTAAGGAAGGATACTAAGGCTGTAGTAGTACTATGTTTGGGATGAAATCCCTGTTGAGTGGGAGTGAGTAGATCGTCCTGTGTTAGGTATTGAATGACTTGTCTATGTATAAATTTTTCCAGTATTTTAGGCAGGGGGAAGAGGATAGCAATTGTTCTGAAATTGGTTATGTCTGAGGCTTTACCTCCTTTGTGGATTGGTAGTGTATAGAATTGCTTCCAGATGGAAGGAACTTTAGATTCAGAGATAGAGTGATTTATTAGTATATATACAGGAAGAGCTAGAGAGTTAGCTGCAAACTGAATAAAATTTGAGGGGATGCCATCAGCTGATACTGAGCATGGTTTTAGTTTGGAGAGTAGAGTTTTGATATAACTAGTAGGGACAGGTTTGAGGGAGAAGGTATGGGTAGAGTCTGTAGCTGGAGCAGGTTCAGGGAAGTTAGCTGAGTTAGTAGTAGAGGTGTTAGATTTTGGGTTAAATAGCTTTGATGTGGATTTGATAAAATATGTATTAAAGACATTGGCTATTTCTTCTGGTGTTTTGTCTGGGTATGGATTTGGAGAGGAGATATTTTCAGGATGAAATATTTGGTTTATGGCATTCCAGAACTTTTTGAGATTTGATTTTAGAGCATTTGGAGGGTTGAAATAAAAGTCACATTTGTCTTTATCAATTTTTTTTGCCAGATTTCTGAGTTCTTTAGATCTCTGTAATTCTTGAGGGGGTTTGGTATGTGTCCATATTTTCTATGCCTTGTCTCTAGATTTCATTAGGGTGTGAGTAGTTTTTGATAGCCAGGGAGATATGTTGAATTTTATGCAAACTTTGTGGAAAGGAGATAGTTGGTTTAAGATGCTAAGGAAGATGGAGTTGAAAGCCTGGACAGCTTCATCTAGAGGGAGTTGGGCGAGGAATTGCCATTTAACTGTAATGAGGAAAGATTTGAAAATTCCAGAATGGAAGTTAGATAGGTTACAACATGTAATATATCTATGTGGTTTAGAGAAGTGGGGAGTGAATCTAAGCATTTTTATAGGGGAGTGATCACTGACAGTGTTTGGTGGAGTTTCTGGGTTATGGTATTTGGAGGGATTTGAGACTAGTGCCAGTCTATAAGGGTGCTAGGTGTTTGTGAGTTATTAGTATGGGTAGGTTGGGTGATTAGTTGTGTAAACCCATATAAATTGATGTGAAGTGAAGAATTTGGATTACAGAGGGTTAACCAGTTAATGTTATCATCCCCAAGGAGTATGGTTTCATTGGGAATGTGTTGAGAAAATTATGAGAGAATGTTCTCTAGTAGAGGAATGTTATCCCCTGGTGAAATGTAGATGTATGCTACTGTGATAGTGGTGTGGTCATTGAGTTTGAGGTTAACTGTGACTAATTCTGAAGGTGGAAAAGTTGGAGTAGATTTCATAGGGCTAGTGAGAGTAAGGTGGTTGGAGTAGACAATGGCTACGCCACTCCTTTTTTATGTTGGTGATCTAGGTGGAGTATATTGTATCCTGTGGGGAGAATGTCTTTATCTAGGTTTCGAGGTTTTAGCCAGGTTTCTGTTAGAGAGATATCAGGAGTATGGTTTGATATCCAGGCATGGAATTGGCTGATTTTGTTAAGAATACTATGAGTATTTATTGAGTAAAAGATATATGTTTCTGTGGAAGTAATGTATCTCCTAAGTTCGTAGGAGTACTGATACTGGTGGTGGGGTTGAGAACAGGTCCAGGATTAGGGTGTATATCACCTGAAAGAAGTAGGATTTCAGAGACATGGTAGAATTTGTATTTTAGTGGGTAGTAAGTAATGTGCTTAGTCTTGTTTTTTTAGGAAATATTGGGTAGGAGAGAGGAAAATTGCTTTTTGGGAGTGGTGTGTTCAAGGACAGAAGTGATGCAGAGATAGTTATTGACTGTTGAGAAGTAGAGAAGCTATTGGTAAGGGTTTTTTTGGGGTCTTTGGGGAATGGAGGTAGATGTATAGTAAAGGATGTGAGTGAGAGAAGAAGAGATAATGGAGATAGGAGAAGAATAGAAAGGATCAGGGTATTCATTTTTGTAGGGAAAGAGAGATCAGGCAGGAATGGTAAATGGGAGAAGAAGTTTAAAAGGTGGAAGTTGTAAGAATATTCTAGTAAGTAAGAAGAGTAAAGGTACTATGTCCAGGAGGGGGAGCAGTAGATTAGAATGAGGAGGAGTTGAAGGAGGATAATTAGCTACAGAGAGTATGGGAGGGGGAAATTTGTCAGGAGTGACATGAAAGACAGGAAGGGGTGTGATTAAGGGGTGGGAGATCTATAATGAAGAGAAAATAAATTTTATACACCTATCATATGAGAGCTATAATGAAGAGAAAATAAATTTCATACAACTATCTTAATTAAAGTTAAAAGTTAAAGTTGGGATGCATTTCATAAACTTTTTTGAAAATACTTAAGATTTTAAAGCTGATTACTTGTGGACAAGTAGAATGAATCATTGTACTCAAGTTTTAGCCTTAAATAGAGCATGCCCATATTCTTTGCACCTCTTAGGGAGATGGATGGATTTTAGCATTAGTCTCAACTGCCTTAATTCTTTCCCTCTGATGTTGTTGATATGCTTGTCAAATGAAGAATTCCATTCAATTGTTATACCAACTTCTTTATAGTCATCTACTTCTGCCAAAACTGATGCATCCAGAACTAAGAGTTGTCTTATTACATCCTTACTTAAATATGTTGCTTGACATTTGTTGCTACTGAAATAAAAACCTGAATTATTAGCCCAAAGTCAAACATGTAAGTAGGATTTGCTTCAATCATGTCATATCATCTTTTGACTCTACTACAAATTTGACCTTGCAATTACCTGAGTGCTTATTGACACGAGATGTTTTTGCTGTAAAAGTTGCAAAGATCAAGTTGAACAGGAAATAATCTAACACAGAACCCTTTGGATCCCCAGAAAGTATTGGTAAGCAACAGGAATGAACTCCTTAGATGGTTATACAGTGAAACCAACTTACAAGCCAGTTGTTGGCCAATTTAAAAAGTATGGATTGCATTTATACTTATTTAATGTACTAATTATTGAATTCCCATTGTTCCTTAAACACTCATATTTTGTGAAAACCAGGTCTTCAGTAATGCTTATTTTAGATAAGTTGTCTGCTCTCATAATACAATTCATGACATTTATTTTCCATTCTGCAGGCATTATTACAGAACTATGCATTACAATATAATTAGGTCTTCTGTTGGTGATGATGGAGCTACCTCCCGGATACTAATTTTTTTCTAAAATGTGTAAGCGAATCCTTAATTAAAAAAAAAATTATTTCTGTACCAAAATTACTGAGATGAAGACTGCCTTTTTCAAACAAACTGAGAGAAATACTCCCGACAGGTAATCAAGTTTACAGAATAAGTTGCACAGAGTTTTCTTAACCAAAAATTAAATAGGAAGTCTTTACTGATGATGTAATCGTTCCATCTTAAAGATGGAATTATTTCACTGATCATTACTTCAGTTTTATTTATTTAAAAAAATTACAATATTTCTAACACTAGATTTTTCATGTATTTAAAGGAGTGTGAATGAGGTAATTTGTCTCATATGGACTCACAGAATGTTTATAGCCATAACCTCCTTTTTGAAATTAACCTCCTTTTTTGAAATTTTGTTTTAAGAGTCAGAACATGTAACAGTTTAAGACCTGACAATGATGAGATAGTAATCCTTAAGTTGACTCATTCACTAAGTTTTCCCCATTTCACTTCAACCCTGAAGGCAGTTAACAAAACAACCTCATTTATGTTTTTGTTTATGTTTTTGTCTTTAGAATGGGGAGTGTGGTTTAATTATTATATCAGAAACTTCAGAATTAAATTTTGCATATGTTTTGTCAATGACATTGTTGCTGCTGTCATTCTGTTCACTAAGAGAAACATCTTCCTTATTCAAAGTATTTATGTGTGAGCTATCTATATTTGTTTTTACATGATCATTAAACTGTTACATTGAGGTAGTGGCCATCTAGCATACAGTGTCAGATATCATCATCTGGCTGGGAATTTGATGAAGCAAGTATGTAGACTTGTCCACTTAAGTCTCTTATTTTCATTTTTTTCTGTTTTGAAGATACTGCAACAATTTATGCTCAGAACTGTTCTTCTGACATTTTTATTAGATTTCCTATCACCTGTGACAACTTAAGTGTATAATGTCAGAGATCATATTATAGGATCAGAAATGTTGCGGATAATGGTATGATTAGGTATAAAGTTCTGAATGTTTTCAGTAATAGCAGTAGGTAATGGTTTATCTTGGGTTTTGTTAGTCAAATTATTAATCTTTGGAGTTGAACACTGAATTTCAAGCTCCAAATGTCAGCATAACTTGAATCTACCTGACCTGCTAAGACATCTTGGGATAAGATGTCTACATTGTTAGAGGCGAAAGACTTGATGCACTCTTTGTCCTTGAGGACAAGTTAAGCGTAAGTAGGGGTATATGTAATTTTATGTTGTTTTGGCTAGATTTTTGATCTTTCATGATAGAGTACTAAACGCAAACTCAACAATATCACTACCACTTAAGGAATTCTGACTAATTGGGGCATCTTGTTATTAAGTATCTACATTGTTAGAGTCTGAGGTCTTGTTAGTCTTTTTGCCCTTCAGGATGAATGAATTCTATGTTTCCTTTTCCCATTGTCTTAGGTATGTAAGCATGTAATAGAGTTATGTTTCTAACTGCCCTTTTGCACATTTAGCTTGCCTCCTTATTGTTAGTATACTGAGTCTTGATTAGCATTGTTTTTGTTGTCTAAACTAAACCCCTGAAAAGTCTTATAAGAGAAATACCCATTCAAATTGTCTTCTTTCCAAGATTCAATATAAGAAGAAATAGTAAATGTATAAAGGACCATTAATACATGGATGGTCTTGAGAAAGGACCTATCAATTTGCCTTCTTCCTTCTAAAATTTTTACAGAACTGTTCCAGCTGCAATTTAAACATGCAGAGTTACTCTGATTTTGATATATTTTAATATACACACCACAATTAGTAACTTTCTCAATAAATTGGAGTTAATTAGGTCCTTCAGTACATAACTGTCAAGTGTGTCCATAGCAGTATCTCAGATTTGGTTTACAAATTAATAATCAATTCATTTTAATTGTAAAATGTCATTGGGTACAAGTCAAAAGTCAAGAGAACAATAGTAGCCTGCAAAGTATGAGTATTCAAATTCTAAACAGAATCACTGCAACAAATACTAGTAGATGTTTCCACAGCAGTGAGTATTATTTTGTTCCAGACTAGATTCAATAAGGGTAGAAGAAAAATTATAAAATACCTTTACCTAAAATATGGGACTATATAGGTCCTTACACAGAAGTACTGCAGCAAATACTAGTGGTGATACAACTAGTTCAAATATATCAAGAGTTGGTTGAATGGTCATTGGCTCATTTATTGTACTACACATAATAAAACAAGCAGTAATAAAATGTTTAGCAACAGTACATGAAAGTAAGTTAAAAGCTCTACTGACAACTCCCACTTTCTCATGAAAGTATGTACTCAGAACAAATATAAACAGTAGAGTTCACTAAAAACAATTTTCTGAGGCTCACCACAAGACAGGCTAGAAGGGCATTATTGCCCATGCTTGAAATATATGTATGTATGTATGTAAAACACAAATATAATCATGATAGTATATGTTGCTGTTAAATATGTAAGTTGTTATACAGAAGTAATTAGGTGAATATGCTGTGGTTAGTATTATTAGTAGTAGTGATATGACTAATTCAAATATTTCACAGCTGTTTAATTTAGCTGATTAAGTCAGTTAACATACTACAGATAAGAAGGTGAACAGCAATAAAATTTATGATAGCAATTTGTGAAAGTAGCTTTTGTACAGTTTGACAGTAAAAACTTTGTGAATGTGTTTTTTTTCAAGTGTTTTGGGACATCATTCAGTGATGTGTTTTGATTTTAGGGTAAAATAAAACTCTAGAGTAGAGTTTTGTAAAGCTCTCTGCAAGAGCCACTGATGTTATGAAGAAATACAAAGTCAAATAGACCTTGACCTTTCATGGTTCGAAAAGCAAGACATCCAAGAGCAGCCATTAGGCTACTGAGTATAGAGAGAGTCATGATAATCTATTGGGGTAGTTAACGGATTTAATTTAAGGGATACTGTTAATGGAGTGCCAGTCATTACTAATAGCTGCAAGCTAGATAGGAGTTCATGCAGCAATTAAAAGGTAAACAGTGCGATTAAGCAATGCTCTTATTACACTAGAGGCCTTAGTCAACACTTCCAAATAAACAGAAAGACAAGAAAAGTAAAGCTAAAGTGTTAACTTACATTTTCTGAATCCAAGTATATGATTCAGTAAAACCTTACTCCAATCTGCTGATCTCCTGAGATCATGGAATCACCAAGAGTAATGCATTTTAAATCCAAGGGCACTCCATGATTGGCTTCTGAGCCCATTGGTCTTCACAACATACTAGACCACCAGGAAATATCCAAAACTAATTGAGATGTGTTCCTCATGTCTTTAAATAAAAATAAATTAACCATGTGTTCCTCTGAGCCCTTAGAAGGACACAAGGAGAAACACAAATCAATGAAAAATGCAGTATCTTCCATCTTCAAATGACAAATGCAGTCATAACAGAACTGTGTACTTACGTGAACAAATCTCCTTTATTCAATCATCATGTTTCCAGCATAGTCAGGAAATCTGTCAGAAAAATATGTATTAATGTATGTGTTTAGTGCTTATTAGAAGCTAAAAGGGTTAACACATTTCATTCTATTTTATGTACAGCTTAGTTTTGTATGAAACTACGAGATGCTTTCTGAAACTGCAAGATGCTCTCTGACCTAGTATTTGCTAGCACAGCAAAATTCATGTTTATGCCTTTTGGAAATTTACTGAGAAGCAGGTGATTATCTGCTAGGTCAGGAAAATAATGAATAGAACAATACTGTTTTCTATAATGTTATTGAACTTGAACAATCAGCTCCGTTCGTGTTATGAGAACATGCACAGCTGCAGAAAAAGATAGATACAGTTGAACAAAGACTGCTTGAAGAAATGAACTATAATCTGTGCTTGCTTTGTGCTCGAATTAGCCATAGTACCTTGAATGGTAACATCACATAGTGAGAGGTTGTATCTAACCGGTGGTCTCCAAGGCCACGTTGTTTTTCTTAGGAAGCTTTTTCATAAACTTGATAGTGTCAGCAGAAAATCATGGACAAACAGCTGCTATGAAATAATATTGTAAGAACTTGTGATTTATTACGTCAGCTTAGTAGGCAATGTCTTGTAAGAAATGTATAAGAATGGCTTCACTTCCTGATTCTAGTTAGACAAACTCTGTATTAGCACGTTTTTGTCTCCTTGCTGCAAGAATTAACATGCCTTAACCTGAACCTGCCATGTATTGATCTTTTTGAAGTTGTTTTTTCCTTTGACAGATTTGTCCTTCGGACCGGAAACTCTCACTTCGCCTCAGGTCAGATGGGCCAGGTGGCATGAAACCATATGGGGAAGAGACCACATCGGTTCTTCTGCTCTGAAAGACCTCCAACTGAATTGTCGTTCAAAAGAGGCCAGCCACTGTTCTGATCTGCGACTGGAGGATGAGTTAATGGTTTTTCCTCAAACCAGACGATCAATCATGGAGGCTCAGGTAAGGTGAGATTTACCTTTTTCTGTCTTAGATCAGGGACCCGATGTGCATTGTCTGTCAGGAGATTTGTCTTGTACAAGTCAGGGACAGGAAGATTGCAGTCTTGTCATAGATCAGGGAAACAGAATAGGTAGGCAGTTATTCTAGATAAAACTGTAAAAAAGAGAAATCGTGGTACCATGTAAAAATAAGAAGGGTTACGTAACATTTTGGGAAATAAGTGCACAATAAGATCCCAAGATCCGCCGTTAACTGAAGATGCAAAATATATGCAATTACAGCGTGCCGACAATGTTAGGTAATATACAAAATGGGTTAATAAATATGAATTTGATGGCAAATTAGAAAAATCCTCACTTATTAAACTCGTCAAACAGCTTAAAACCTACGCAAAAGGTCAGGTAAAAAAGCAACGTCAATTAGGCATTCCTCAGGCACACAGGTGGATTGAGGAAGCAAACCGTAGGGAACAAAAGAGTAATAATTCAAAAGCAATGTTTCTAGATAAAGAGGACAATAATTTGGTAATAGCATCAGCCCCTCCGCCCCCTCCGCTTCCCTTACCAGAATATGAAGCGAGTGGACAAGCTGGTCCACCTCCGCTATACCCGGCTGTCCCCGCGAAGCCAAGACCATTTGTCAGAGATCCTGTTGAGACTAGGTCTCGAACACGTAACTTAAGAGGGGATATTGAGTTATATCAAATGAACAAAAATTCATGAGCTATGAGTGAAGAAGAGATATGTCCACTCATAGAAGTACCAAATCCTCAGGCAGGACAGGAAGGGCAGGACCCAACTCTCCTGGTATATAGACCATGGACACCGGAAGACATCTGGAAAGCCACAGAGGGAATTCCCCATCCAAAAGTTAATTTTAGAAAATTCTTAGAAGACTTACAGGGCATGAGGTTAAGTTATCATTTAAATGGAGAAGAAGTAGAAAAAGTAGTTAGACAAATCGTAGGTCCAGATTGGCACATGATCAGTGGCAACTGGAATCCCCGTGATGCAGAACACAAGCCACTCCCACATAGCAACGCAGAGCTGGATAACAGAGTAAAAGGTCTTACAGACCAAATCTCTGAGAAATGGAAGCCTAGGGCAGACTGGACTTGCATTAATCAATGCATCCAACAAGAAGGTGAAACTGTTGACAGATATTATGCTAGATTATTAGAGTGTTTTAATAACCATTGTGGAATGCAGGTACCTGAAGACCAAACACATGATTCCACGTATGAGCAGCAGCTAAAGAATGCATTTTTAAAAGGCAGTATTTTGCCTATAAGCAGCTTTATTACAAAGCACATGGTAGACCATTGTACAAGTAGATTACAGTCACTACTTGAATATGCTAGACATGCCGAAAGGCATTTTAACAGTAAAAAGAAAAAGAAAGCCCACATATTTTCTGTAGAAGATGGAGCAGAAGTTTATGTAGTACAGTCCAGGGAAAAGGGCAAGAAAAATGCCCAGGGAAACAATCTGATAAGCGATCAGAGGAGTTTGAAGAGAGAAAGAAAAGGGGCGAATGTTTTAAGTGCGGAAAAAAGGGACATTTAGCAAGGGATTGCAAGCAAAACAAGAAGGTAGCCATGGAAGATAAGGAGGGTGAGGACTGACTATATGATAGTCAAGAATCACTAGAAGGGAATAACCAAGAAAAGACAAATGCAAGTGTGATAAAGGGAGTAGAGAATGTGACAGAAGAAATAGAGAAAGTGCAAGAAATCGCAGATAGTGAAGAAAGTGAAATTTTAGACTTAGCATTATTGAGCCTAGAGCTCTACTTAGTAGATACGAAACCGGAAGTTACACTTCTGGTAGATGGGAGGGAAGTCAAATTTCTGTGTGACTTAGGGGCATCGCGGACCCTGATACATCCTTCCAAACTACCAGAAAATTCAGAATCCATGTACCTATTACATATTAGTGAAAGCAGCTAATGGACAGCTGTAGCGGGAGCCACTCTCCCATAACATAGCAATAACTGACCCCGTTTCAGGGATGACCCAGAAAAGCAAAATTGTTGTTTCTGCAAAATGCCCAGTAAACCTTTTGGGCAGAGATCTTATGCAGATATTTGGCATAGTAGTAGTTCCAACTATGCAGGGTATGGAAGCACAGCGACAAATGGATACTTTTATAGTGCGACCGGAGGGCGAAACATTTTATTGGTACAGCCAGGACTTGGTCACGACTGGTCCAGGGGCAGTAACCGAAGAGCTGATGAACATAGCCATCAGTAAGTCCCCCTCCCTTGACACTGATAAACAGCATTTGTTGCACTGTACTCTGTATTATTGTAGCACGCCAGGACCTGATAAGGAATATGAGCAAGAACTGTTTAGAAACCATGCAAACAGATTAGTATTACATAATCTGTACTGGGACACAGAAGGGAACAGTGTAGTTAGCTGTTCATTGCCCCAGGAATTCTTTGCACTCTATAAATCTAATTGATTACCACATGTTAGTTTGACTAAGGACAAGAATGTGAAATGGGCAGACCTAGAAGAAAAAGTCACAAAGTGGGAAAAACAGACAGTTAGAACTGTCAGAACAGGGAATACAGAAGCAGAAGTTAAATTGGATAACACAGACACACCCAGCTGTACACTTGCAGTATAGCAAGGACAGCTGATTAGCACTCTTACTAGAAGAGGAAGAAAATGCCTTACAGAGCATACCAGAAACTCTCTGGTCAACAGGGAAATCAGATGTAGGACTTATTCGTACAGCAGGACCAGTTACTATCACACCAAAATCAGCATTTAGACAACAGAAGAGACAGTATCCCTTAAGGAAAGATGCAGAAGTATGAATCAAATCTATAATAGCAGCTTTACTTAAGGAAGGAGTACTGGTAGAATCTCCCGATTCACCATGTAACACACCCTTATTTCCTGTCAGGAAAGCAAACGGAGAATGGCGTATGGTCCAAGATTTACAAGCTGTAAATGACGCAGTAATACCTAGAGCACCTACGGTGCTAGATCTACACACCCTGTTGAATGATTTGAAGCCTCAACAGAAGTATTTTTCTGTGGTAGATATTAGCAATGCATTATTTTCTATACTGCTACACCCTGACAGCCAACATTGGTTTGCATTCACATTTCAGGGGAAAAGGTATACATACACATGACTACCACAGGGATATTGTGAAAGTCCAACAATATTCTCACAAGAGATGGCAAGCAACTTGGCGGGATTTACC
Organism: Protopterus annectens; assembly: GCF_019279795.1. Classification (NCBI taxonomy): domain Eukaryota; kingdom Metazoa; phylum Chordata; order Ceratodontiformes; family Protopteridae; genus Protopterus; species Protopterus annectens. The sequence goes on along the minus strand of NC_056725.1, from coordinate 1,293,334,552 downwards.
CCACCGAGAGGCAGTCAGATTTTACTTTATGTAGACGACATCCTGCTGGCAGCCCCCACCCAGCAGGAATGCAGAGAAGATACCATAGCATTATTACATTTTTTAGCCACTCAAGGACATAAAGTAAACAAGAACAAGTTGCAGCTTTGGAAAAAGCAGGTTAAATACCTGGGATATGTAATATCCAAAGAAGGCAGAACATTAGATGAAGATAGGAAAATAGCAATTTTACAAGCACCCAAACTGACTACCAAGAAGGAAATGATGTCCTTCCTGGGTACGACTAATTTCTGTCGGAGTTGGATTCCAAACTATGCCTTGGAGTCTGCTCCACTGACCAACTTGATATACAAGAAGCCTATGGCAGCACAAGATTTATTACAATGGACACCAGAAGCAGAATCAGCTTTCTGCAAACTAAAACAACTGATAGCATCTTCATTAGTTTTAGGATTACCAAACTATCATAAACATTTTTTCCAAACTGTAGATTGTAAGCAAGGTTATATGACATCAGTGTTAACACAGCAACATGGGAAAAAGCAACGCCCCATAGCTTACTATTCATCACAGCTGGACCCAGTGGCACTATCCCTGCCCACTGTGTACAAGCAGTAGTTGCAGCTGCAATGGCAGTACAGGCTTCAGCCTCAGTAGTGTTGTTCCACCCTCTCACATTGAGAGTGCCCCATGCAGTCGCGATTATTTTACTGCGAGAAAAAGTAGCATATCTTTCTCCTGCTAGACATCTTTCCTGTATGATTATACTGTTGAGCCAACCTTATATGACAATTGAATGATGTACAACTTTGAATCCGTCTACCTTGCTCCCAACCCCTGCAGACGGCACACCACACAGCTGCCTACAGGAGATTGAGCAAAAGACACTGCCTAGGAAAGATCTAATGGATGTTCCCTTGGATGATGCCGAGGTGACATATTACGTGGACGGCTCATGCAGAAGGGGTCCCACAGGGCAGAACCTAGTAGGGTATGCAGTAGTTTCTGATACTGAGATTTTAGAAGCAAAGTCTTTACCTCACAACTTATCTGCACAAGCAGCAGAATTGATTGCCTTGACACGGGCATGTACCTTGGCAAAGGGTAAATGTGTAAAATTTTTACTGATAGCCAGTTCACTTTTTCTACTGTACACGTTTTTGCGCAACAGTGGAAGAATAGAGGAATGATAACATCTACTGGCAAACCGATTAATCATGCGCAGTTTATTTTAGATTTGTTAGAATCTATTAAGTTACCTCAGAAAGTAGCTATTTGTAAATGCGTAGCTCATACCAAGCAACAGGATAGGATTTCAAAAGGTAATGCGAGAGCTGATACAGCTACAAAGCAGGCAGCTTCATCTTCAGAAATATTTCTTTTGAGTGAGGAATTACAACCTTCTGAGATTTTAGATTTAGAAATGTTGAAAACAATGCAGACACTTACTATGAAAGTAGAAAAACAGAAATGGATAAAACGAGGAGCAATTCTTGAGAAAGGGCAGTACATCTCCAAAGAAGGAAAACCGATTTTGCCATCTAATTTGTTTAGATATGCAGCTTTGTTGAGCCATGGGCAGTGCCATGTCTCAACAGGGGGGATGGTAGAGTTAGTGAATCAAGTGTTCACAGCATATGGATTTATAAACTACACTAAAAATTTTTGTGCGGCATGCCATGTTTGTAATAAGCATCATGCACAAGGGGCATTGAAGCCTAAGCAAGGGAGTTTCCCTGCACCACCGTACCCGTTCCATACTATCTGCATGGATTTCATAGAATTGAACAAATGTGAAAATAAGAAGTATTGTCTTGTCATTATAGATATGTTTTCCAAATGGGTGGAAGCTTTTCCGACCAAAAATCCAGATGCAGCTACTGTTGCAAAAATCCTTGTTAGAGAAATTATTCCTAGATTTGGCATACCGGAAAAGATCTACAGTGACAATGGTACACACTTTATAAATCAAACTATACAACAGTTGAGCCTATATTTTGGAATTTCCTTGAAAAAACATTGTGCATATCATCCGCAATCTGCAGGACTAGTAGAGAGGCATAATGGGGTTTTGAAAAGTAAACTTAGGAAGTTAATTAGTGAGACACAAAAAAATTGTGTGTACTGCCTGCCTCTGGCACTGTTGAGCATGAGAACTGTTCCAAATGCAAAGGGGTTAACTCTTTTTGAAAAATTATTTGGGTGGGCATATTATATACCTCAGTGGAAACCTCTCATGCCTGCAGACCAGGAGGCCGACAGTTCACTTGCAGAATATATGAGATGACTTCTAAGTAATAAACAACTTTTGCAGTTAAATTCTGTTTCAGATAAAGAACAAACCAGACCATCGGAAGCAGCAGTAGTCCCAGGCACGTGGGTCTGGGTGAAAGTCATCAAGAAGAAGAATTGGACATCACCGAAGTGGGAAGGGCCATACCAAGTGCTACTGTCAACACCCACTCCAGTCAAGATCGCAGAGCGAGCATCCTGGATTCATCTGACACACTGTAAACTGGTTCAAAACTTTGAACTGGACAAAAAACTTGTTACCGTTACACAACAAGAACACAATGACCAGATACAGAGCAAATAGGAATGCAGAACAACCTCAGAAGTATTGCATGATCATTTTGTTGACTATACTGATAACAATAATCTTTTTGCTGTGGCCTTTCCTTTTTCCAGCCACATGAGCTGAACTGAATAAACGTGATGCGTTACTCATAGACTGGCATCCAAACTTTAACACTTACCAAGCGATCAAACATGTGTATGCTGAGACTTTTAATGTTTCAAATTGTTGGGTTTGTACAGCTATGCTAACAGCATATGGGGGATTATTAATGACTGCTGTCCCCCTAGGGGTCAATGAGACCTGGGAAAATTTGATTTTTGATACTACAACTGTAAAATCACAAGACAAAATAGCATTGTACCTGCCTGTTACACAAAAGGGAATTGTATGTTTTTACAAAAATGATACTGTTCAGGTGGGTTGGAGCAATTGTAATGTTCCTTACAAATGTTATACCAAAACTAATAATGCAGGTTCTATTTGTGATACAAACTATGACTCATTTCTTGAATCAATGCACAAAACAGTTAATGAAGTACAACATAATCCTGTTCTTTTTAAGCAACTATCATTGATAGAAAAATGTTTCATGCAGGGCAAGTATATATTAATACTAAAGTGGAGGATTGTTATTTTGTGTGTGGGAAAAAAGCATACAAATGGTTACCTGAGAATTGGTCCGGCAGTTGTTTTTTGGGTTACCTGGTTCTGGCCATACGACACACTGCAGTTTTACCTCAGGGAAAAATTCAGCATGTCAGAGAGGTCACCAAGAAACCTGGAAATCCAGTCAAGAAACCTGAGAATCCAGTGGGATGAATCGAAGCAGGCTGGAGAAACCATAACTCTGTAAAAAACAAAGATAAACTGACACACATGGACTTGAGTGACACTATTATATTGTGGGCAGGTATAGCCCCTGCATATGGTGCAGTAAAATCAATTTGGGAGCTGAAAAAACTGTCCAAACTTCTCGAAGTAATGAGCAATGCAACTTTTTCTGCTCTCGAATTAGTAACTGATGAACTGAACGCTATGAGAACTGTGGTTCATAGGTTCATAGGTTCATACTAGGCTATCTGCCCGAGGGCATTTATAAGCCTAGCCATAGTTTTGTGGCTTACGCCACCCCTTAGTTTGGAGAAACTATGCCCATTATTTAGCTGTGCCTCTGTCGAGCAGTGACACTGAGGTAACCCCTGGGGTGTATCTGCAATCTCCCATCCATTGGTCAAGATTCCTCTTGAACAAGGCCAGCGAGGTGCTCTGCCTCACATAAACTGGGATTTTGTTCCACAGCAGAGGGAGTCTTTGGGTGATGAATCTATCCCTCCAGTACGTCCTATTAATAACCATGTCGAGGTTTAAGTCACCCGCCCTTGTGGCTCTGAGGGATCTAGATTTTTTGAGATGAAGCATATTCATCAAATCTGGGTTTGACATGGCCTTGTATGTCAGGCATAGGTCACCTCTGAGTAAGCTGATGCAACTGAATATAACTGGAGTTCTTTCAGTCGTGCAGCATAAGACAGATTTTTGAGACCCTTTATCCTTTTGGTGAGGAACTTTTGTGGCCTCTCCAGCTGCTGCAAGTGTCGGGTCAGATACATTCTGAATGGGCATTGTACTCGATCATTGGTCTGATGAGTGATGAGTATAGGGAGACTATGACTTCCCTTGATCTAGATGTGAATCCCTTCATGATAAGGTGGGCAGTGTAGAAGGTCTTCCTAACTACTTTAGCAATATGAGTGTCGAATGAAAGGCTACTGTCAACCTGGGTTCCCAGGTCCCTAATAACTTCTTCTGTGTTCAGGGGATTGCCACCTATATGGTAGCTAGGGGTAACCTTATTTTTCCCGAAGGGTATGACTATACATTTTTTGGCATTTAACTTGAGGCCATGGCTCTGGCACCAGTTATCCGTTTCTGTGAGACCCTTCTGAAGGATATCTGTGTCGGATGTGTTCTCAACTCGGCAGTTTGCAGTCATCTGCGAACTTTGTCAGCCATAACCCTCCTGTGTTTGCTTGTACTTCAGAAAAGTAGATGCCAAACAAGAGTGGGCCCAGGACTGAGCCCTGTGGGACACCACTTGTGACAGGCTTAGAGTCTGACATGGCGCCAGCAACTCTGACCCTGTGGGTTCTGTCACTCAGCCAGTTTGCAACCCATCTTGTAATGTATGGGTTTACATTTAAGTTGATGAGTTTTTCAATGATACCCGAGTGGGGTATTGTATTGAAAGCCTTCGCCAGGTCCAGGTAGGCTGTATGGACTGCCTTCCCCTCGTCAATGGCCTTGGTGACTGTTTCAAAAAAGTCAACCAAGTTTAAAAGGCATGATCTGCCTTTGACAAAGCCAAACTGGGTTGGATCCAAAGTCTGCAAATTCCCTATGTCTTTATTTATGAGATCCATTATGATCCTTTCCATGGCTTTGCAGATCAGGCTTGTCAAGCTAATGGGATGGTAATTTCCAGGGTCGATGGAGGCACCGCCTTTGTGGAGTGGGACCACAGGCCATGCGCCACTCCTGGAGTGCGTATCCGGAGGTGAGACTAAGATTAAACAGCTGTCCTAACTGTGGGTTTAATTCCTCATTGAGTTCATGGAGCACACAGCCAGGGACACCATCAGGTCCCATGGATGCTGTGTTCTTTGCCTTGGAGAGAGCAGTTCTCACCTGAGCGTTGGAGATGTTGGGCTACAATCATTTGGTATAGATATCTCTTCTTTAGACGGGGAGGGTGGGGAGAAGTTTGCACTGAACCTGTCAGCCAGTATGTTGGCAATGTCTGTAGGATCAGTAATCTTCACATCATTTTGAACTAATTCTGAGCATATCTGGGAGTTTCCTCCTAGGTTTCTGACATAGCTAAAGAATGCTTTATGGTTGTCTTTAGAGTCCTTAGCTATTTTTTTCTCAAAATTAGCTTTGGATGATTTTATGAGAGCTCTTAGCTTTTTACTTATAGTGATCAGCAGTGTCTTACCTTTTAAGGAATTTGCTCTATCTTGTAGTAGCTTTCTCCTTTTATTGTAGAGTTTGTTTATGGCTGGGGTCCACCAGACTGGACGCTTGCCTTTGGTACAAAGAGTCTTTGTTTTGCTTGGTATTGCCTGATCCATGCAGCCCTGCAGGTGCTGGTAGAAGGCATTTGTAAGTGATTCAGCGGTTTGAGTAGTGTTAACCGCTGGCTCAGGGGCCTTAAAGGAGACCACACTAGTCTTTAGAAGTGTGAAGTCGGCTTTTAGAAGTTCTTTACTGTGGTCTTTTCATTTCAGGTGGGCGGGATGAGGACCTCCAGCGAGATTAGTTTGTGATCAGATCTCACCAGTGAGGGGTATACTTCTGGCATTGAACATTGTGCTCCCATGTTCGTGAAGATGAGATCAAGTATGTTCTCTCCTCTTGTGGGAATGGTGACTAGTTGTTCCATGGCATTTGAGTTTATGAATTCCAGGAACTTTTGGGCTAGAGTGTTTGGGCTTGAGTAGTGTTCCCAGTCTATATTAGGGTAGTTGAAGTCACCTAGTATGATGGTGTTCGGAGATACATTTATCCCCTCCAGTGTTTTCAGGAAGGCCATGTGAGGTTTCTGAGTTTGCGAGGGTGGCCTGTAACATGCTACAATTTGCATAGCAGTCTTGCCTATGGTTAATTGCACCTGGATGGTTTCCGATGCATTGTGCGATGCCACCAATCTTGAGGTGTGGGTGTCCTTGATGAATATGGATACCCTCCTCCTTTCTTGGTATTGTCTGGGTTTTGTGGCGGGCATGATATGAGGTAAAACCTGATAGTGCTGGGGTGCTCTCAGGAGCCTTGAACCAGGTTTTTGTCACAGCACAGACATCGATGTTCTCCATACTGAGAAGGGCCTCGAGTGCATGCATCTTGAGGTTGAGACTTCTGGCATTGAGCAGCATTACCCTTAGTTTTTTTCTTTGTTTTGTTCTAGGGTGGTAGGTTTAGAATTTGAGCCTTGCCTAAAAAAGGCACTATGGGGGTGGCAAGAGCCTTTGCCAAAATGAATCTAGGGTGACAAGTGCAAGCCGTCCCTTGCGAAGCAGCGTGGCTTGTCCAGCATGTCATCCCAGGCAGACAGACATTGGATCCCCTTTGAATGACACCAGAGTTTAAGCTTCAAAACCGCATGGCTCTCGACTTCACCCTAGCAGTGAAAGGCAGTATTTGCGCTTTAATAAAAGAGGAGTGCTGTTCATATATTCCTGACAACCAGCATGAGATAGACGACACCTTGAGGTAATTCAGCAAGTGTCGGCCATGACCAAACCAGGCCCAAACCCACTGACGGATTTTTTCCAGAATTTGTTTGGGGGTGGAGTACCATCCTAATGAACATCCTGATTGCCATTTGTGTGGGATTACTCCTATTAGGAGTGTGTGTTTGTTGTGGTATTCCCTGCATGAAAAGATTAGTTAAAGATTTTATAGACATGTCAGTTTCTGAGACTTTGTATCAAAGTACCGAATTTGAAGAACTGTTGAAAAATGAAACACTTTCATAAGTTTAAACTGAATGACTCTCTTAACTGCAAATTCTGAATGGAAGAGGTTAGGAGAAGAAGCAAACTGTTTATGCTTTTGAAAATAGAATAAAAAGTATTAACAGGGGGGAAATGTCAGAAAAATATGTATTAATGTATGTGTTAAGTGCTTATTAGAAGCTAAAAGGGTTAACACATTTCATTCTATTTTATGTACAGCTTAGTTTTGTATGAAACTACGAGATGCTTTCTAAAACTGCAAGATGCTCTCTGACCTAGTATTTGCTAGCACAGCAAAATTCACGTTTATGCCTTTTGGAAATTTACTGAGAAGCAGGAGATTATCTGCTAGGTCAGGAAAATAATGAATAGAACAATACTGTTTTCTATAATGTTATTGAACTTGAACAATCAGCTCTGTTTGTGTTATGAGAACATGCACAGCTGCAGAAAAAGACAGATACAGTTGAACAAAGACTGCTTGAAGAAATGAACTATAATTTGTGCTTGCTTTGTGCTTGAATTAGCCATAGTACCTTGAATGGTAACATCACATAGTGAGAAGTTGTATCTAACCGGTGGTCTCCAAGGCCACGTTGTTTTTCTTAGGAAGTTTTTTCATAAACTTGATAGTGTCAGCAGAAAATTATGGACAAACAGCTGCTATGAACTAATATTGTAAGAACTTGTGATTTATTACATCAGCTTAGTAGGCAATGTCTTGTAAGAAATGTATAAGAATGGCTTCACTTCCTGATTCTAGTTAGACAAACTCTGTATTAGCACATTTTTGTCTCCTTGGTGCAAGAATTAAAGTGCCTTAACCTGAACCTGCCATGTATTGATCTTTTTGAAGTTGTTTTTTTCCTTTGACAAAATCATTCTGTCTGGCCCAGTCAGTGTCCATGGGAATATCTTTAAGATGCAACAAAGTCATCCTACCACTGCACTTTTCCCTTATCAGACCCATCATTGAATACAGTGCCTCCTTTGTTAATGCACATGAATATAAATATATATATCCAAAACATATGAATTAACTAGACTGGCCCCAAAGATTTCAAAGAAAGAAAATGTAAAGCCTTAATTATTTATTTATTTGTTTATTTATCATTGCTGACCAGGAAAAAATCGGACTGGGTAAAACCCATTTTCAGAGGAGGCCTGGGGAGAGAAGCTTCACATTTAAGTTACACATGATGCACTTTTATAATTGCAGGGTAAAAACATTTACACCTGTGCTTATTTACATGATTTTTAAATATTTCTCACATGATAGCATTTTTAACACAAAAACAAGAGAGAAATTAACATAAATTGGCAAATTCTTGGATAGAGAAATAACATACAATAACAGTTAATGTATATATAGCATGATGGCTGCAGGGAGAAGTTCAAACTGGTGTGTTTTTGAATTTAGTAGTAATTTACAGACCGATGAGTAGACTGTAGCTTAAAAACTGGTAAGAGGGGATATGAAAGGAGAAGTTATGGAAATAAGCAGGAAGATAAATGGATAGAAGAGGAATTGCAATTGGTGGGGTGTGAGAGAAGGAGGCAAGGTAAGAGTTTAGGAAATTAGTGCAGTATGAGGAAGAACAATAATGTACAAACAGACTGGGAAGCAACGTAGCTGTAAGTGTTGGAGAAAAGTAATCTACAGAAACCTAGCCAGGTGAGCAGGAAGAACAGTCACCTTTGGCATAGGTGCTATTTAAGCTAAGTTTTGAAATTATTTAAGTTTTCTATCTGTTTTAACTGTGTAAGAATTTGATTTCTGACGTTTGACACATAATGGGAGTAGAGAGAGTTCCCATCGGGGTTGAATGTCTTACTGATACATAGTAAAGGTTTATTGCTAGAGTGAAGGCCTCTAGTGGGGGAATAGTACAGTAGAGTATTTTGTAATGCTGGGCATTTGTCTGCAGAGTACAGATGTTGTAGGCAATGATCAGTTGTGAGTATGTCAACTGGTTTGGCTGTTCAAGCCAGTTTACTTTTTTTAATGCAAGGCAGGTGGCTTATAAGGTTGATTGGGTGCAAATATAGCTATTTTTGTAGTAGCAGGAGGCTAGCTTAGTTTTATATGTAGTATTGATGGGACACTATGTCAAATGGTTTGGAAAGGTCAGAGAAAAGTAAAGAAACAAGGTTGCCCTCATTTCTGTACTGGTTTACTATGTTGGTAAAGTTGAGAAGGGCAGTAGTAATACTGTGATTGGGCCAGAAACTGTGCTGGGTGTTGGCCAGGAGGTTGTGTTTGGTTATATGTTTCATAAGCTGAGAGTGAATATATTTCTCAAGGATTTTATAGAGGGGAAATAGAAATAGGTCTATGGTTTGTTAACTCTGTTGTAGTACCTCATTTGTGAAGAGGTATAATAATGGATTTTTCTCAGATGGATGAAACATGGTTTTCAGGAATTGACTGGTTGATTAGAATAGAGAAGGGAAGGCTAGTGCTTCTACACTTATTCTGAGAAATTTAGTGGGAAGTTTATTGGTAGCTGAGGTTGTTGCTTTTAATTTGGCTAGTAATTTTTTATGTTCATGTTGGGATGGGCTGAAAAACGAAAAGTCACTGTGTTGCCTTCGAGAACAGATGTAAGTTGGAAGGGTGAAGTGAGGTGGTCATTGATTAGTGATAGAACTGACTGGATAAAATAAGTGTAGAACTGATTGGCAATGGACTCTGGTGTCTGAAGTAGAAGGACAGGGTGTAGTGGTATGGTTGAGGTGTAATAGTTTATTTAGAGATTACCAAAAAAGCTTGGGGTTGTTTTGATGTCTTTTTGGAGATTACTGTAGTATGATTTCTTGTCAGATTTAACAAGATTTTGATATGGTTTCTGAGATATATAACATTTTGGTAGGCATGCTGTGGTTTATTATTATATGATCCTTTCCATGCTTTATCTCTTTGCAGCGTGAGCTGTTTGGTCTCTCTTGTCAGCCATGGTGCTGTGTTAGATTTTACCTTTCTTGCCCTAACTAGTGTTAAATCATCTAGTATTTTTAGGATGGTGTAATTGAACTGAGTAATTGCATCATGTAGGGGCATTACTCTTAATACATTCCAGTTATAGTGGGACAAGGCTGTAATAAATGTGCCTTTTTCAAATTTGTTTAAATAGTGTATTTGTTTAGAGATTATTTGTTTGGATGAACCATGCTGTTGTTAGATTATGTAGGTTGGGAGGTGGTCACTTACAGTATCTGCTAAGTAACCAGAGGATTTTATATTATGGGGTTTGTTTGTTAATATCCAGTCCAGCGTGGATTGCCTATTAATGCTTTTGTTGATTATGGTGTTGGAGCTTATTAGGGGTCGCTGATGTGTATGGATTGCCAGTCTATATTTAGGTTACCTAAGATGGGGGTTTCCTGGAGGATGTTGTCAGATATCTAGTGTAGGATATTTTTGGCTATGATAATGTTGTTGCCTGGTGGGGGTTATAATGCTGAGCTACAGATAGATTTCTTTTGGTTGATTTTGAGGTATGCAGTCAGAAGTTCAACATTATTCAATTTGGGGATATTTAGATGGGCTGGAGTTAGTTTTAAGTTGTTTTATAAATAATAGCAATACCACCTGCTCATTTAAGATTTCATCCATTCTGAAAGGAATAATTCATTTGTCAGCTATTTTTTGTTTTGGCCAGGTTTCAGTGGTGATTAGAATGTCTGTAGAGTAAACATTTAGGCATGCACGGATATCATGAATTTTGTTGCAGATACGTCTGAGATTAATGTTGAAAAGAATTAGGTTAGTTTCATTACCTGATGGGATAACTATGCTTGCAACATTGGAAAGTAATAGTTTCAGGATGGAGGTGGAGTGAGTAGAGGTATAGAGCCATTTGTATTTGTATCTGGCTTTCAGTGCTACTGTTAAAGTACTATCTGAACATGTATGTTGATATAGAAAAGGAAAGATAGACAGGGAGAGAAAGATGGTTTTGTGATGTGAAGTATGTGCGTTTGTGATGGAGTTGGGATATGGTGTGGGAATATTATGGTAGTTGGTAAAGTGAGCTAATGTTGTAAGTGTACAAACCAGTAGCAATTGACTTTGTCTTTGTGAATTAAGATGCTGTGAGTTTAGATGGTTGGTAGTAGAAGGTGGAGGTTTGGTAAGATGATGACTGTGTAGTATATTAATGAAAGGAGTTTTATGAGAAATGGTAGTTAAGAGGTGTGGTAAAGGGTGGGGAAATTCCTGCATCCTATAACCATATATATCTGTTATACCAATGGTCCTAGAGTAGTGAGTTTTTTATATAATTATATTATATTATATACAGTGATATATTAAATTATATATTTTTATGCTTATTTAATTCAATTTGTACATTCTTATATGTGTTTTTAATATGTATGTCTTAGGAATATGTTTTCAATAGTGTTTATCAGATGCTGAATTTAGCTATTGTATCATTTTGTAACAAAGACAGAAGTTACTGTCATGAGATCCATTGATAGGAATTATGCACTAGCACTTTAAGTCAAGGGCAGTAATTAATTAATGAAGTTAAGGTGTGACTATGAATGTATTTAAGCATTGAATTAAATGGAAAATATTGAAGTCAGTTTTGTTTGTTCGAATAAAGAACTTAAAGTAAGAAGGTGTCGTTGGATTATTTGGATTATTTGCAGCAGTTTGGTGCACTTTTGGATTTTCTGTTTTTCTCAAGGGTGGGGAAATGTTTGCAGGTAGTATATAGGTAGTTAACGTTGTGGAGAGTGGTTAGGTTATGTACAGAAAGCTAAGCAGCAACTTCCAAAAAAAACTGTTTGCTCCACCGCAAAAATGACACAATGTACCAGTATAAGCACACTTTATTCTCTAGTGCCTCAGCTACAATAAGCTTTCAAGGAGTAACAAATCATATGCACAAATAGTTTATATAACACCAGCTATCCTAATCATTCAATCACACAATCAATTAAGTACAGCAATTAATATATTCTTGAAAAGACAATACTTCAAATTAAACTTTTCCAACAACAGTCAGTGTTCAAACCTTTATGAATTAAAGTCTCATATTTTAATATAAAAATTGTTTCTTTTTTTAAAAGCATATTTTTTCTTATACCATCACTAATTTCATTAGTAAAATCTGTTCTAAAACAGTAGCTTTTAAACTGTCACATTTACCCCCATGAAATTCAAAAAAATGTTGAGCGAAGGGACTCTCCAATTTATTTGCCCTTATGTCCCTTAAATGCTCCATTATTCTGGTCTTAAACATTCTCTTAGTTTGACCAATGTAAAATTTTTCACAACCACATCTAATGGCATAAATAACTCATTCTGTTCTACATTTAAAACAACCATTTGGTTTAAAAACTATACCATTTATCTGTGAAAAAAGCTGGTTACATAAGGACAACTTTTACATTTTCCACATGGTGCCATACCCTTAACAACAATTTGATCATATATTCTCTCATCAGGTTTATGGAATTTTGTATGCACTACCATGTCCTTGATGTTCCTACCTCTTTTGTAGGAAAAATCAGCTTCTTTTCAGTTAGTTCATTAAGTTCCACATAATTTTTTAAAAATTCCCAAAAATGCAAAATATATTTTTTGATATTTTCACTACATATATTAAAGGTAGACACCATAAATATCTCCTCCATTCCCTTATAATTAATAACATATTTGTGATTATTATTATTTCTACAATTTATTCCAGTATTAAATCTTTTATCAAATATTTTCTCAGTCCCTAAATCAATTAATTGACTATCATATTGTCTTCTTTTAAACATATCTTTGGTGTATCTGATTTCAGTCAGGAAGATATTATCATCACTACAAATACGAGAAATTCTAAAAGATTCTCCATAAGGCAAAGCTTCAATAGTGTGCCTAGGATGGCAACTGGTTCCCATTAAAAATTCATTTGTACAGTCAAACTTCCTATGAATGCCTGTAACAATAGGCTTACCTACAATTCCCTGTAAATTAATATCTGAAAAAGAAACTTTAGATCCACATTGTATTCCATCCAAGGATATACCAAATCTGTTCAATTGAATATCGTATACAAACTTATCCACCAAAGATTTGCCCCCATCACATAGAAAAATTAGGTCATCAATAAATCTAAAATAAAATTTAACATAATTATTAACAAAAAAATGAGTATAAATATACTCTTGTTCCACCAATCCCATAAAAATATTTGCATACATTGGTGCAAATGCGGCACCCATAGCGGTGCCTTGAATTTGATGGAAAATTTTATTTTCAAAATAAAAATAATTATTTTCTAAACAAAATTTAACTAAATCAGAAACATAATGCGCCAATGGATAATCTCCCATCTGTTTATTCAAAGCCTCTATTCCAAAAGAATGTCTAATATTGGTATAGAGACTTTTAACATCCAATGTAACCCAATACATATTATCAATCCAAATAACATCTTTGATTTTGTTAAGAAAATCAAAGGAATCTTGTATATAAGAAGGAAGTTTCGGAGCTTCCTTAAATACAACTTGATGTAGAACAACTCCCAGGTTGTGTAGAAAGTAATTACTAGCTGAAACAATCGGTCTACCTGGGGGATTCCTAGCATCTTTGTGGATCTTAGGTAGGCAGTAAAAATAAGCTGGACCAGAATTTTCAATGTCTAATTTATTTTTGACATCTGTATCTAGCCAATATCCTAGTCTCAGACCTCTCTGTATGAAACTTATATAATTATTTTTTGCCTGTTTGATAGCACCTTCAGAGACTTCACAATATATAGAATGATCTCCTAATAAATCTACACACATCTTATAATACTGGGTATAATGCATAATAATTATTTTATTTCCTTTATCTGAGGGTTTTACAACTAAATCCTGTTGTTTAGAAAAATTCATTAATTCAAACCATTCATTTTTTGACAAATTAAAATCCACTTTTGTCTTATCCAGACTATTTAATAACAAATCAATTTCAAAATTAATCATAGCTTGAAAGTTTTTTATACCTTCATGCACAAAAGGGGGCATGAACATACTTTTGGTATTTACCACAGATGTATCTAAAGCACAATAAGCATTAAAATTACTATCACAAGATATAAAGGAATCACTATTACTAGATTCTACACTAGAACTATCAATACTCTGAGAGTTATTCAAGACAGTTTCCATCCCAGTATTCTTAACAGAAAGATATTGAAAATAATACCAGAGATGTAATTTTCGTACAAACCTGAATAACTCAACTTTACATTCATATTTTTTCGGCAGAAAAGTCGGTACAAATTTTAAACCAAGATTTAAAACAGAAATAATGCTGTCATGTATAACGACCAGATAAATTAATAACTGAATTAAATTCAGAATAAAAACGAATACCATTTTGTCCTTTTATTTTCGCGCCACTGGCATGGGGGCCCTCCTCTTTGTTGTTCCTGCTCCGCATAGCTTCTTTTTTGTTGCCTCCCATACGCTCTTTGTGGACAGAAATTTTCAGAGAAGTAACATTCATCCACCGGAGATGGCAAAGGTGGAAAATCAATATTAATGTCACTATCACTATAATGTCTAGTATTCCCATTAACCATCACGTTAGCATTGGTTGTACTACCAGTTCTTTCCTTCTGACGGCCGCCTGCATTGTAACGGCCCACTTTAGAGTGAGATCACTGATTGGATCCCCCAAAGAAGGCTCTGCCTTTTTCAAAATCTCGAAGGTCTCTTTGTATCTTATGCATCTTCTGTTCCAAAACTTGTTTTTCATGTTGATTAAGTTTATCCTAAATATCAGTAAGACAGGACTCAAAATGTACAGAAAGCTGTATGATATGAGTTTCTGGGCAGGGACAAGGTAAAGAAGTGAGTAGTGTATACATGAGGGAGTATACTAAAATGTGTATTGATGAGAAGGACACTAGTCCAAAGTAGTAACTATAAGTAGTTATGTGTGTGTGTGTGTGTGTGTGTGTGTGTGTGTGTGTGTGTGTGTGTGTGTGTGTGTGTGTGTGTTTATGTATTGATAAATGAATATACATACGTAAATATCTCTATATATTACAATCTGCAAGTGTGAGTGTGAATGAGTGGATAAAGGTGTTGGTAGGTAGGCAGGGGTTCATACCTCTAAACTGTACAGATTTTTGCAGAATGTCCAGATTTTTGCCTCATATCTTTGGTCCATTTTTCACAAAATTGTGGTTTTTCTGGCAAATTAGAGGGAAAAGACTAAAGTTAGAAAATAATGAAAGACAATTGAGTTTCAGACTTCGTATCCTTCAGAAAATTCATGCTAATTTATTTTATTTATTTATTTATTTATTTATTTATTTATTTACATTTGCTGACCAGGAGTGCCAAAACCTAATGCAAAACCTTTTGTTCTATCAACTTTATAAGTTTGTAAAAACAATATTTACAAATTGGCCCTATTTTTGGGCCTTTGTTCCACTTTTGTTTATGGCTTTGTCCAGGTTTCTTGCTCTAAGAAGTTGAGAGGTACGGGGTGTATATGGAAAAAAGTGGGTTGAGAATGCCTGTAAAGAATGTTCTAAGTCTGTGGAATGGGCTGCAGTAGGAATTGATAGAATACATAAATTGGAAGAGGGTTTTTAATGTACATGTCTTTAAGGGGTGGGTAATATGTACTAAATTGTAGGAGGCATTAAGAGGGAATAAATGTAAAGGTCTGGGGGTGGCTGGCCAACTGGGGTGGGAGGAGAGTGAAGAGAGCAGAAATAAACAGTCTATGCAGTCAATTTTATCATAGGTAATGGTAAAGAGACCCATTTAAAATCATGTACATTGCTAACTACAGGGATATGTAAACTCATTTATAAACCAAATAAAATTAGCTAGCAATAGATAAACTATAAAAGTGTTGGGGGGATCAGTCATAGACATTTCAGGGAGGCAGCCACAGACATTTCCTTAGCCTGAACTGATGCAGCTACTTTTACAATTAACTGAGAAGAAGATGCAAGCCTTGCAAACAAGTGATTTAACAAGGACTGCTAGCTCAGTTACCAAATAGCAGCAAAGACATATAGCAGAGTTGACTTGCATTTGTTACTTTACATGCCTTTTGCAAGTTGATCACACAGAAGCACCTCCTTTTTTATCCATTAACATCTTGCTGGCTAAGATACTTATTCTCTTCACACATCTCTTTTATAAGGCTACCTTCTCAGCCTGGGCAAAAGGGACATTGTTTTCCAACAATTCAAAAGTAGCTTATGCACTCAGTTCAAAAACATGATTGTACTTAATGCTACACTTTAACTTAGCCAAGAAAGCATTGTTCCATTTTGTTTAAGCTGAACATTAGTTCTTACAGTTTCCTTTTCAACAGCATCAGTTGGAAAGCATGATCTTTGTACTTAAGCTATATTGCTGACACCTGACACCTGGGTAGCTTTACTCAGATTACTTTTCTCCAACTCTTACATGTCATTTTTGACTAGCAATGTTATCCCATTTGAAAATATTTTTATTGATTTTGTTACTCTGATTGAAAGATTACTAATTAAAGGACCATGCATCTGATAACAAGTAATTACTTCCCAATCTTGTTGTACCTTATCATTGTTCTTTATACTGCAATTATTTCCTTAACTCTTACTTTTCTTCCACCTCTCACTCCCTACCACTAACTAAAATTCTTCCCCTGTCCATTAATCTTCCTGCTCATTTCCATAATTTCTCCCTGCAGCCATCATGCTATAAATACATTAACTGTTATTGTATTTTATTTTTCTATTCAATAATTATCCATTTCATGTTAATTTCCCTCTTTTTTGTGTTAAAATGTTATGTTCATGTAAGAAATATTTAAAAATCATGTAAATAAGCACATGTTTAGATGTTTTTACTCTACAATTATAAATGTGCATCATGTGTAACTTAAATGTGAGCTTTACTCCCCAGGCCTCCATTGATAATGAGTTTTACCCAGCTAGACTTTTCCTGGTCAACAAAGACAAATACAAAGGTGGCCATTCTGGTATGATAAATGTCACTGCCACGCTTCACCTTGTAGGTAAGGAAAAGCCTCACATTTGCTGACTTGGAGATCAAGACACCAGTGTGATGGACCTTCTCAAAATGCTGGTGTACAGACGGCTTCCCCAGCTGCTCCACATAGTGGTACTGCCTACACGTTACAATGTTACTACTTTCAGGTTTCTGTGGAAGTGTCATCCACATATATGATGTGATTTCTACTTTTAAACCAGTTGGTTTTACGTCTTAACATATAGGGATTTTTGCTTAAGGCCGTCAACATATAAACAATTCCACCATGTCATATGGTATCAAATGCCTTTGCCAGATTAAGATAGACAGCCTCATTGAGGCATGAGTTGTACTGGCAATCTTGCCTAAATGCCAACCATTGGTCAGGTTTAAATGATCAAATATTGCTGGCATTTATTTTAAAGTTGAAATCTTTAGAGAGATAAGGCATATCATAATCTTAAACGTAAACCTGCACCTGTTTTTAGATGTTTTTAGCCTTTGTTTTTCATGGTGTTCAGCCTTTTACATATTTTTGCATACACATATATTTTTGCCCCGTTGCTTTAAACAGGCAGTTTGTTCGTCAGGGGCTCAGCGATCAAATGATTTTTTTCTTGGATCACCTGAGTCTATAAATGAGTTTGTTTGTCCGCATGGTTTTATATGAAGAAGTTTTTACTTAAAGAAATAAAAGCTCTAATCAATTAAATGTTTAATATGCCAACTTACCTATGAACCTATGAGGGGCTACCAGCGTCATTCAGATGAGTCTCTATCAGAACCATGAAAGTTTAAAAAATCGAACGACTAAAAAGCTAAATATTCAGTTACTCTAAATCAATTTTTTGGGTGGCTTCGCCCACCACATCCCTGCTAATTATATATACCAACTCCGAGATCACACTACAGTGAGATAAGGGCAAATTTTCCGATCTTCACTGTACTGCAGTCTCAGAAAACCGATCAGCCGTTTGATTTTATTAGGGACCTATTCAGACAGCTCAGTGCTCAGTCACCTGAGTTATATCTTAAGAGGGGTCTGGAAGATTTTACCAGCTTCCAGCCACAGTTCAGGAGAATCATTTCTCAGAGTTTATGCCAGTACCTCAGTTCAGCAAAATTATATATCAGTTCACATTATACTTCTTTCATTTATTTTGTTTGTGAACTGGGTGAATGAGCTGGTCCAATGACAGCTTTTCAACCATGACTTCAACCCATTGGACAATACAGTTAAAATATGTATTAATATGTTATTTACAACATGCGTACAAGCACAAGTACCAGTATTAGTTAAGGTATAATAACAATTTGGTTTTATGGAATACAGTGATATGATGATAGACCAGCCACATATGTTTATGATACCATTGATCACCGGGTAATAATCTACGACATTTACAAGGCACAATCAAAATTTCTTTATTCAAGAGTTAGTTTGTGACTTGTCATATTATTGGAGAATGTCACAGTTCTACCCCCCATTTTTCAGTCAATCTTTACAATACATCATTAAGCTTTGTGTAATAATCTATTAAATTTACAATGCAATAAAGGCATTACAATCAATCTGTACTGAGTCAATAGCTATTCTCTTGATTTGCTATATATTAGTGCAAAACATGAGGTTTACACTTTCCATTTCAATATTTATAGTGGTTTCATCATATTACATTTCCATTGAGTTATTTACATTCAGCCCATCTTTACTCACATTGGATATTTGAGAATAACATAATATACTTTTACATTATAGGTGATGACGTTCCTTTCAGCTGTCCAGATTTTTGTCTTATATTTTTGGTCTGTTTCGTATAAAATATGTGTTTTTTTCTTGCAAATCACTGAGGACTGATGTCACTAAGTAATGGCATACATTTCAGTTTCAGACTTCTTAGCCTTCAGAAAATGCATACAAATCCAAAGCTTTGTATTCTAGCAGCTTTCTAAGCCTATAAAAACAATATTTAAAATTGTCCCACTTTTGTGTCATTTCCCCCACCACACCTTTTTGGACTTTATCCAGATTGAAAGCCGCGGATGATGACCAGACCAAAGATTTATTTAAATTTAATGCCAGTAGTACCAGCTGGAATATTAGTCAGCAGAGCTTCTCCACCACTGCCAGGTCATGGCTGTGAGTTGGGCACATCAAAAAATGATGTCTCTCTTTTTCAGTATATCTGTAAGTATAATTTATTATAACGTTCCTGAGTACAACAATGTGTTATAGAATTCCTGTAGCATAGAGACACAGAGTCATAGATCACGTTGGGCAGCAAAAGTGACATGCAGAGGTGCAGTTTGTTTTTTATGCTGACCATTTTAGGGACAGTAGCTCAAAAGTGGTGGTGGCTGTGTTAGGTTTTTCTTTATCATCCTTGTCTGTGTCTGTATATATATATATATATATATATATATATATATATATATATATATATATATATATATATACCATAACATTTGAAGTATAATATGCATAATTTTTACCAATTTTAGCCAGCTAAAAAGTGTGTGTGGTGGAGTACGTATTATACTCGACTACAGGTGGCTCCTGATTTACGTCTCTCCATTTTATATTGATCCAGAGTTACATACCTCTCACTGCCCTAACCAACTATTTGGGCCAGTGTGCTAGAGGTTACATTAAATCACATGTGTGAGGCTGCGGTTGTCCTTTCAGCAGTGGTGAAGTGCCAGTGTAAGCTGCTAGTTCCAAGGGAGTTTCAGTTTGCAACATCAAAAGCAGTTTTGCTAGTACATCACAAGGAGAGGAAACTTTGAGGAGAATATGGTTAGTAAAACAGATGAAATGACAGCAACAGTTCCAAATGATAATACTAGTATTAAAGATGAAAACTTAGCTGCTAAGAAAAATGATCAAAAGAGTCACAGTTTTGTAACATGCACTATCAGTATTTGTCAGTTGTACAGTTTTCCCTTGTTTTGTAAATTTCAGATTTGAGTAGTGTATGTTTAAGAGAATGAGGAAGGAAAGTGACTGACGTTTTGCAATGGTGGTGAAAGCGAAATGTACTGGAGACTATCTTTAAAATTAACTATACATCGGAGGACATACTTCTGAGCCCTGCACTGAACAAGGAGAAAGGAAGTACTGGTATTGCAAATTATTACAAAAGTTTTACAAATTATTCCAAAGTATTACAAACAATTGCATCAATTTATCTTCAAAACAGGTTTTTTTTTATAAGAATTGCATATATGTATTATACATGAGTTATTTTATATAAAAAAAATTGGTACAAACACACACAACACACACACAATATTATATATATATATATATATATATATATATATATATATATATATATACACACACACACACACACACACACACACACACACACACACACACACACACACACCATATATTTAATTCCTCACATAAGGAGGTTTTCTATATCTTGCTCCATTTGTTTGTCTTGTTGTTTGTCTTTCGGCTTTTTCCCGGTAAGGGGTCACCACAGTAGAACTCCGGTCCGCTAATGATTGGCAGTAGATTTTTTTTTACAAAATGCCGAGGTGCCAGCTCGCCGCCCAACCTTCAAAGAAGGCACGCCCATTTATGCACGCATGTCTTTTGAACACTACCCAACTGCAGGGAGGACATGCAGACTCCACACAGAAGGCACTCCCAAGCCACGCCGAGAATTAAACGGGAGAACCTCTTGCTGTGAGGTAACAACGCTACCGCCGTACCACTGCGGCATGTTCTCCATTTGTTTGTCAGTACAGTCATGGAATTGTTGGTGTGCTCCTAATGTCATAATTTTGATCTTTGCACTGCTCACAAATAATCCTATTTTAGATCCTTTACTCATAAGATTATGTGTCATCCACAAACTGAAGTTCTTTCATTTCCAACTTAATGAAAAAAGATAGGACAACTACTGCCATCATAAAGTCCTTGATGATGAGAAACAGAAAATATAACATTATGTAGCCTTAGTTAATATTCCTGGCAACATTAAATGTATCTGTGATGACTATAATACTAATATTGATACAGCAGAGGGATTTATAATGTAACAGTTTGAACATATTTATGAATTCATGAGGAGCACTGTACAGCTTTACTATTCATGAAAGTGAGTTCCTACAGATATTGTCCAAAGCTTTTTGCTTTTCAGTAAAGGTAACATATTGTGAGGCTTGCTAGGTTAAACTGCATTAAAAATGTTTTAGATAATATTTAAAAACTGCTTACTCTTTATGTGGAAACTGACATATGGCTCTTCCTAGGTCCACAAGCATTTCCAATTATAGCATTTCACTAAGTACCGATGCCATCACCCCAAATGGGCAAAGTGAAGGCTTCAAGGCTAGATAATGTCCCTCCACTATATTTTTATGCAATGCAATGACACGTAGTAAAGATGCTATAAATCTGGCATACTAATATTAATTTCAGCTGTCTGATCTGAATACATGGCTCTTGTGCTGAGTGCTTTCACACCCACTGGGTCATAATGAACATTATGTTTCTGTTGCGTACAACAGCACCCTTTAGAAGTAATACCTAGGAAGCTAAATAGTTTCCTTCTACTGGACATTAATCTGGTACAGTAATGCCTGACAACTGTGTAACAAAGCTGACCTGCAAAACTAGTTTAAGCTTCTTGTTTTGATCTTTTGGCTATTGTGCTATGTGGTCCCTCCTTTTCTGGTTATTACTGGACAGCAGTTTCTGTCCTATATTAATATATCCCTAGACAATTAAAGACTAGGAGCATGACAGTGTCCTTCCACTATGTGTTAATGCAAATCCAGTTATGTCTGATAATCAAGTAACTAACCTGACCTGCAATAGTTGTTTAAGCTGATTGTTCTGACAATGTAATTGTAAAATTGTACACCTTGTGCACATGGGCATTGGGCTGGCAACTCAACACCATAAAACTCCACAGCCAATCGTTCTGTGGACGACTGTTCCACTGTGGCGACTCCTAATGGGAAATGCTGAAAGGAGAAGAGCAAGAAGTTCACATTGTGCTTGCATGTTAGTGACTTACCCGCATTATCTATGCTTTCCTTGTGGTATGCAGGAGATTGTCTGCACCCCACTACCACCACCACTACCACATGTAGTGTTGTTTTCACTATTCCATTTGCCTTTTTTTTTGTTTTCAGCCTCTAACATTATGTGGCACATGACTGGTTGTTATCTTGGCTACTCAGATAAAAAATGCATACTAAGGTGTCAGCTAGTCTTTACCTCCAGCAGTGTAGTGGTGCTTGTTGGGCTGCTCTTCTGTGTCTGAGACTTTTGTGAGGAATCTCATCCATCAGATTAGATTGCAATACTATCCTCTCCACCTCCATATCATTACCGTTGTACTTTTATACTCCTTAAAATTACTCCTAAAAGATTTTCTTTATGTAAATCTAGCAGACTCCTAATAAACCTAACAACATTTCCCCAGCAGTCTACTTCCATTTGTTTACTACTAATACATGGGCTTCACTGCACAGTAGTTATGTTATAACATGCATGCATGTGTGTATGTATGTGTATAATAAAGTGAAACCATTTCACTCATACATTATATGTTACCTAGTTTATTTTATTTTCCCAAAACTTTGCATTTTTTTTTTACCTTACTGGCAGCTGGTGCCCCAAACTCAATAGCAACAAAACTTTATTTGTTTACACTTCCAAATCCAGATTTCACTGAATAGCATTATTAGGACATTACCTGAAAACTTGAATGTCGCTCTCAATCACAGAGCTTGCTACAAAAGCAAAATTAACTGCAACAATAACTAAACCCTTAAAGCATGGCAGTGACTAACCTAAATAGCAACTTCTGGTAAGTTTCTCGTAAAACTGACCTAACCCCAGTGCATAATGACAAACTTTACATTACACGGTCTCATACTGGTACCCTAACTTATTTTATTCCACCATCTTCCAGGCAATTACCTTCTAAATGCAAACATCTTAAACAACAACTGATCCACATAGATGCTAGTTAGTAAAGGCATTACAGAAATGTGGCATAAAGATACTTGGGTGGGTATTCAGGAACATTAGCTCCTCTGTGGAGCAGTGTTAAATATCACAGATTCTATAGTGTGATATTTCCCATTGATGCCAGCGATTCAAGGAAAGGGCTGCACGGTAAACTAATACATCCATGTTACTGACAGGAGAAATGCTGCTGAAATATAACAAAGGAGCTGTGGTGCAATCAGTCACATGACCAACATGACAAGAACAGTAAAGTGCAATGAAACACCTCATAATGGCAACTCGGGCAGTGTAAGCAGGTCTAAGTGGGCCAGCATTGCAAAATTCAGTACATAAATCTGGATGAAAGGGGGAGATAATAAAAGTGCAAAAGGAAGAACACACATACACACACACACACACACACACACACACACACACACACACACACACACACACACACACACACACACACAAGGAATGATAGGTGGGGGGGCATCTTTTTGGTGAGGTGTCAGGTACTGATTTTATATATCTGAAGAAGAAGAAGAAGCAGAGAAGATAAAGAAGGTAACAAAGAGCTTATGCAAGAAGGATAGAAATAGAGTAGGGAAGGTAGAAGGGGCAGACAAATAAGAGACAGTTACAGGAGTAGAATGGATTCTGGCTAATAATGATGGGATACAGACATCCAAAGGGGGTATATCTGGTGATGCAGAGGTTTGGACTGTAAATAGGATATTAGGAATAGACACTTAAGGAATGGGAAAACCAGAATGGGGGATAGGACAGGGTACTGGGGACCTGTCTGACCACCCCCGTGAAAAACCCATCCCGATATCAATTAACTCTACAGCAGATGTCAGGGGCAGGCTTTATCTCTGGTAGCCAGATATTTGAAAATGGCTGGTCTTACAACTTTACTAGCGACAGAAGGAGGTAGTCCTTAATGTTGATGCAGGCGTCCAGCTGCTGATGCATCATAAATGCAAACAGCTTACGTACTTAATACCAAGTAACCACAGAGGGCTCCTCCAGGCCACTCACTGAAGACAAGCCTCTTCCCTCTCCTGAGTGATGGAGGCAGACACTAGCAGTGAGGTTGCCTTCAGCATGGAGACCTCTAGCCCCCCCACCCGTGCAGAAAGGTAGGCCTGATAAGTGCTGATGCAAAGAAAGGCAAATGAATCAGTAAATCAGTACAATATGGACTTGTTAAAAGAGGCAAAAAAAAAAAAAAAAAAAAATATATATATATATATATATATATATACACACACACATATATGTATATATATATATATATATATATATATATATATATATATATATATATGGATTCCATACTGTTAAATAAATTGTTAAATCAGACTGTAAAAATCATTGGGTTTTTCAAAAAATGACAGACAGTAATGCAGGGTGCTCAGATATCTAACAGTTATGCATTTATGCTCTAATGATCATTAGGAGGCAAAAAACCATACACAAGCATGTACAGAATTTTGACTAACTTTATTGAGGAATTACCCTCCATTTTATAATGTTTACAATCAGCTTTTGCCCACCTCACTGACGTGGTCAGTGACAGGCCCTTTACATCACTACCATTCATAAGAAAAATGCTGACATTACAATTTTTGAAAAGTGTCTTTCTCATGAGAATATTATAGCCTTGCAAAGCACCTGGTCAGTCACAATGTCTTTATGAAGATGTAGCTAATCTAAGGCTTTTAGATTAGTTTGAATACAATAGATGAATGTCTTTTTAATACAGTTCTTTGTCTCTCTGTTCACCAGCTGGGTTCTTATCACCGGTAGTGTTCACAAGGCCATTCTCTTTGGTGGAAGCAGGAAAAAGATACACATGCAGACAGATTCATTATTTTCTAACTTTGCAAAATAATATTCACTGAAAGACATGTTCCAGCCGAGCTGGCTAATTTCAGGGTCAAGCTTTTGTTCACACTGCAGCTAAGCTTCAAGCAATAATATGCAAGTTCATTTCTACTATTATTCTAGTAAAACAGAATTAAATGCATTACATATTATACTGTTTTCCAACCTTTGCTCTTCATATAGATTTGAGCACATTTATTCATGTCTAAAGTACACATTTCCCTAACAGTTTATCGATGTTTGAATACATACTTTTCTAATAATATATATATATTTGAATACATATTCTTCTAACAGTTTGTATGTCTGGATACATATTTTCTGACATTCTCCCTCCTGTTAATGCATTTCATTCTATTAGAAACATAAACAATATCATTTCATTTCTTAGCCTTTTCCTTTCTAAGGACTTTCAGCTAAGCTAGTCATTTGTTTTATATTCCAGAAAAGCATCATTTGAAATCAATCTTTTAATTTCAACACTTTGGTAAAAGTTTTAGTAACAGATATATCAACAAATTTTTGATTAATCTTTTCATGCAGGGAATTCCACAGTAAACACATGCTCCTATTAGGAGTATACCCACACAAATAGCAATTAAAATGTTCAATAGGATGGAACCCCACCCCCCAAACAGATTCTGGAAACAGTCCGTCAGTGGGTTTGGGCCTGGTTTAGTCATTGCTGATACTTGCTGAATTACCTCTAGGTGATTATTTGTCTCGTGACGATCCTCAGGGATAAAAGCACAGCATTCTTCTTCGTGTACCACCTCTTGCCGCTAGGGTGAAGTAAGGAGCCATTCGATTTTGTAGCACAACAGTTCTCATTGCATTCAGTTTATCAGTCACCAATTCTAGGGTGGAAAAAGTTGCATTACTCATGGCTTCTTGACAGCTTCCTCAGCTCCCAGATCGATTTGACTGCTCCATAGGCTGGTGGTATTCCTGCCCTGGATATAACACTGTTGCCCAAGTCCATATGAGTCAATTTACTTTTGTCTTTCACTGAATTATGGTCTTTTCAACCAGCTTCGATTTTACCAACTGGATTCACAGGTTTCTTAACTGGACCTTCAGATTTTCGAGCGGTTTCCCTTACATTTCGTATTTTACCCAAAGGTAATTCTGCAGTATGTCTTATTGCTGGAACCATATAACCCAAAAAACAACTGCCGGACCAATTCTCAGGTAACCATTCATATGCCTTTTTCCCACAAATAAAATCATTACTTTGGTACTAATACGTGTTATCCCTGCATGAAACATTTTTCTATCTTTAATAGACAATTGTTTAGTTAAGACTGGATTGTCACGTACTGCATTTAATGTAGTTTTCATTGAACTCAGATATGAATTATAGTTAGTATCACAAACAGTACCCCCACTTTTGACTTTAATGCAACATTTATAAGACATTGTTATATTACCATTACTCCAGCCCACCTGGAGGGTATATAAAAAAACTTTCCCAAGTCTCATTTTATCCCCAGAGGGACAGTGGACATTAACAGTCTTTATGCTGTTGGTATAGCTGTACAACCCCAGCAATTTGAAAAGTTTATAGTCTCTGTATACACATGCTTCATGGCCAGGTATGTGTTAAAGTTTGGATGCCAGTCTATAAACAGTTCATCACGTCTTCTCACTTTCACTTGTGTGGTTGAGTGCAGGAAAAACCACAATAAGAGAAAAATTGTCACATTTATAGTCAACAAATGCACAGTTAACAAAATAATTATGCAATAGTTCTTGGGTTGCTCTGCTTTTTTGTTTGCTTTACTCTTGGCCATTTTGCCCTTGTGTATCAGTCACAAAGTTCTTATTCAGCTGAAAGTTCTTTTATCTGAAAAAGAGTTAAACTGCAAAACAGATTTATTTATTAACAGTTTTTTATATAATTAGCTAATGAACTGTCAGCCTCCAGCTCTGCAGGCATGAGAGCTTTCCACTGAGGCACATAATATGCCCTTCCAAATACTACTTCAAAGGGGATCAAACCCTTTACATTTGTTACTGTTTTCATGCTCAGCAATGCTAGAGGTAAACAGCAAATCCAATTCTTCTGAGTCTCACTCATCAACTTCCTTCCTTCACATTTATTCAACTCTATGAAGTCCATACAAATAGTATGGAACGGATATGGTGGTGTAGGGAAACTCCCTTGCTTGTTTTTAAATGCTCCTTGTGCATGGTGCTTGTTACAAGTATGACAAGCTGCACAAAATTTTATTGTATATTTTATGTATTCATATATTTGGAATATTCTATTTACTAACTGTACCATCCCCCCTGTTGAGACATGGCTCTGCCCATGGCTCAACAAAGCTGCATATCTAAATAAATTAGACGGCAATATTGTTTTTTTCCCTTTGAAATGTACAGTCCATTTTCAAAAATTGCACCTTGTTTTACCCATTTTTGTTTTTCTGCTTTTGTAGTAAGCATCTGCATTGTTTTTAACATGTTTAAATCTAAAATCTCAGAGGGTTGTAATTTCTCATTTAGAAATAAAGTGTCTGAGTCTGAGGCTGCTTGCTTTGCAGCTGCATTAGTTTGTGCATTACCTTTTGAAATCTTATCCTGTTGTTTTGTATGAGCTACACATTTACAAATAGCTGCTTTGGTAGGCAGTTGAATAGATTCTAATAGCTCCAAAATAAATTGCGCATGATTAATAGGTTTTTCACTGGATGTAATCATCCCTCTATTTTCTTTATTGTTGTGCAAACACATGCACTGTTAGAAAAAGCATACTGATTATCAGTATATATGTTTACTTTCTTGCCTTTTACTAAAATACATGCTCCTGTCAAGGCTACCAGTTCTGCTGCTTGAGCATACAAGTTGTGTGCACAGTTTGTGCTTTTAAAATTTCAGTGTCTGTAACTACTGCATACCCCACCAGATTCTTTCCTGTAGGACCCCTTTTGCATGAGCCATCCACGTAATATGTCACCTCAGCATCATCCAAGGGCATATCTGTAAGATCTTGTCTAGGTAAAGCTAACTGTTCATAGGAGGTTGACTCAGCAGTATGGTCATACATGAAAGATGTCTAGCAGGAGAAAGGTATGCAACTTTTTTTTTTTTTTTTTTTTTTTTTTTGTAGCAGAATTATTGCAACTGCATGAGGCATTCTCAATGTGAGAGGGTGGAACAACACTACTGAGGCTGAAGCCTGCACTGCCATTGCTGCTGCAACTACTGCTTGTACACAGTGAGGCAAAGATTGCACCACTGGGTCTAACTGTGATGAATAGTAAGCTATGGGGCATTGCTTATCCCCATGTTGTTGCTTTAATACTGATGTCATGTACCCTTGCTTACAATTTACGGTCTGAAAAAAAAAAACGTTTGTGATAACTTGGAAGTCTTAAAACTAATGAAGAAGCTATTAACTGCTTCAACCTGCAGAAAGCCATTTCTGCTTTTGTTTTCCATTGTAAAATAATTTGGTACCCAGCTTCAACAAAAATTAGTTGTACCTAAGAAAGACATTATTTCTTTCTTAGTTGTTGGTTTGGGTGCTTGCAAAATTGCTGTTTTTTTTCCCTTTTCTTTCTCCCTTTATCTAGTATTTTACCTTTATTGGATATTACATATCCCAGGTATCTAACCTGTGTTTTTTCCCAAAGTTGTAACTTACTTTTGTTTACTTTGTCCTTGTATTACTAAACATTTTAATAATGCTACTGTATTCACCCTGCACTGCTGCTGGGTGCTGCTAGCAAGATGTCATTTACATAAAGTAAAATTTGACTACCTTCCGGTGGGGTAAACCCTGCCAGGTTGCTAGCCATTTTTTTTTTTGCAAATATTATTGGGCTCTCACAATATCCCTGTGGTAGTCGAGTATATGTATACCTTTTACCCTGAAATATAAATGCAAACCAATATTGACTATCAGGATGTATAGGTATTGAAAAGAAAGCATTGCTTATATTTACCACAGTAAAATACTTCTGTTGTGGCTTTAAATCATTCAACAAGGTATGTTGGTCTGGCACCGTAGGTGCTCTAGGTATTACTGCATTATTTACAGCTTATAAATCTTATACCATCTGCCATTTCCTGTTTGCTTTTTTAACAGGAAATAGGGGTGTATCACATGGTGAATCAGGAGATTCTACCAGTATTTCTCTTTTTTTTTTTTTTTTTTTTTTTTGAGTAATGCTGCTATTATAGGCTTAATTTCTACTTTTGCATCCTTTCTCAAAAGGTATTGTCTTTCTGTGGTCTAAAAGCTGACTTTGGGGTAATTGTAACTGGTCCTCCTGTTTGAATAAGCCCTACATCTAACTTGCCTGTTGACCACAGAGTTGTTGGAATTTTACACAAGGCCTCTTCTTTTTCTTTTAATAAAAATGCTAATTAGCTGTCCTCACTAGATTGCAAGTGTACAGCTGTATGTGTCTGTGTCAACCAATTCAGTTTTGTTTTATATCCCTTGTCCTGACATTTTAAATCAGTCTGTTTTCCCATTTGTTACCTTTTTCTAAGTCTGCCCATTTAACACTTTTGTTTTTTGTCAAGCTGACATGTGGCAGTCTATTGGACTTATACAATCTCATGAATTCCTGAGGTAATGAACAGCTTACTACACTGTTTCCCTCAGTATCCCAACATAAAGTTTGTAATATTAATCTGTCAGCAGGATTTTTTTTTTCTTTTCCCTTTTGAACAATTCTTGCTTATATTTCTTATTAGGTCCTGGTGTGCTACAGTAGTATAGAGTACAATGTAACAAATGCTGCTGATCAGTGTCAAGGGAGGGTACCTTACTGATGGCTACGTTCATCAGTTCTTTGGTTACTGCCCCTGGACCAGTCATAACTAGGTCCTGGCTGTACCAATAATAGGCTTTACCCTCCGATCACACCACAAAAAAGCATTCATTTGTTTTTGTGCCTCCATACCCTGCATGGTAGGAACTGCTGCTATGCCAAATATCTGCACAAGGTCTCTTTCCAGGAAGTTTACTGGATATTTTGCAGAAACTACAATTTTACTTTTCTGAGTCATACCTGAAACAGGGTCAGTTATTGCTATATTATGGGAGAGTGGTTCCCTGTATAGCTGTCCATTTGCTGCTATTACTAATATATAATCAGGTGATTCAGAATGTTTTGGTAACTTGGAAGTATATATAAGTCCGTGACGCTCCTGAGTCACACAGGAATTTGACTTCCCTTCCCTCCACCAGAAGTGTTACTTCTGGCTTTGTATTTGCTAGGTAGAGCTCCAGGCTCAACAATACTAAATCTAAAATTTTATTTCCATTTTCATCCTCTACATTTGTTTGTACTTTCTTTATTCCCTCTACTACATTTACGTTTTTTTTGTTTATTAACCTTTTCTGATGATTTTTGGTTATTATCACTATTATATAGTCAGTCCTCATTTCCTTTATCTTCTGTCATTGCTTTCTTATTTTGTTTACAGTCCCTAGCTAGATGCCCTTTTTATCTGACTGTAATACAAATACTTCAGCTCCGTCTTCAGCAGTGAAGACTTGTGCCTTTTTTTCTTTTTACTATTAAAGTGTCTTTCAGTACGTCTAGCATACTCAAGTAAGGCTTGCAGCCTGCTTGTTCAGTGATCTATCATATGCTTTGTAACAAAGCTACTGATAGGGCAATGCAACCTTTTAAAAATGCATTTTTTTTTTTTTTTTTTAATTGTTGTTTAAAGCATTCTAATAATATAGCATAATATCCATCTATTGTCTCATTTTCCCATTGTATGAATTAATTAATGCAAGTCCAGTCTGCTCTAAGTTTCCATCTTTCAGAGATTCTGTCTGTCAGACCTTTCACTCTGTTGTCTAAAAATGTTTCAGAATTTTCTAAGCTTCTGTTTTCTCTACAATTTGCTTTCTCAATCCACCTATGTGCTTGAGGTATGCCTAGTTGGTGCTGCTTTTTGCTTTTTTTGCCTGACGTCCTGCATCAGATTAAAGCTTGTTTAAGGAGTTTAACTAGTGAACGTTTATCTAGTTTACTATCAAATTCATAGTTGTTAACACATTTTGTACAATATCTCACATTATCTGCTTGCTGCAATTGCATATACTTCACATTATCCGTTAGGGGCGGATCTCATGATTTTTCAGTGCACTGATCTCCCATGTCTTAAAAAGACTGTTACGTAACCCTTCTCTTGTACCACGTGGTATCTTATTTCCCCATATCCACAGTAGTGTCTAGAATGACTGTTTACTTTGCTTTGTTATTCCCTGATCTATGACTCAAGATACAATACTTCGACTATCTCTCTCCCCTGCTATTACAAACCTTAGCAATAGCACAGTG